>NC_084618.1:35744790-35977290 GCF_033978795.1 Nerophis ophidion | reverse complement strand
CTCCCCCGCCTGCTTTGTTTGACGCCTTCACACACACTCTCACATCCACCCCGGCCCCCCCCCCCCCACCCAGCCTTACCCCTCCCTCTCCTGCCCACACTCATTCTCACATGACTACAAGCTCCTACTTGCATGTACTTTCCTGCCCAGTGGACAAAGTACAGCAGACAAAAAGACCAAAAAAAAAAAAATTAATGTCAATTTTTTTTTCTGTCCTTGGCTGACATGTCCCTGTATTGTACGACGACGATGATGGTGGTGATGTGGAGGAGATTACTGAGGAGGAGATGCTCCCCTCTGATGTAATCTCTCATGTCTTTGCGTCCTTTTTAATCTCCTTCAATTCAAATTTGCTCTCCAATCGGTGCCGCCCCTGCTCATTGTCCTGTTGGCGCTCATCATGCGATCCATAATCCATTTTTCCATCGCAGGACCCTCATTCTCTCTCAGGTCAAAGGAGGGCGGCTTGTTGAAGCGCAACGTGTTGATTATCCATATTTTTGTGTTTTGCCCAGTCTCGTATGATCAAAGTGTTGAAAAGCTCCAAAGATGACTGAAGCTAAAAATGCAAGAAACTTGCTTCATAAATGATGTCTAAATGTTAAAAAAAGGTGACATCACCAGCTAAAGTGCTATTGCAAAAAGCTTCATGTAATTTGGGTAACCCTTTAGTACACTGAAAAAAATAACTCATAAGATTTACTTGAAAAAAGTATTGTAAGTATTTGCACGCAAATGATTTAAGTGCAATTTAATGCTGCAATATCAAGTAACACTCACTTGCCAGTATCAAGTAAATTCTACTTACCATATAACATAAGAGTTGTGAACAGTTACTCAATTACATCCAAGTTTTACGTTATATTTATTTAAACAAATTAGGTAAAGTGTACTTGTTTTTCATCAGCAGGATCATCATTTTACTCTAAACTTTAAGTAAATTTTATATACCGTATTTCCTTGACAAGCTGCCGGGGTGCTAATAATTTTAAAACCTCTTCTCACCCATGCACTTATTAATGACATGTAGTATATAACTGAGTGTGATGTAAAAAAATAAAATACAAAATTATTCAGCGGCCGCGACCAGGTGGTTGGGGCCCACTTTTACATCATGTTATGTGCATGCCGGAAGGACGCATGCGTTTCGCTCCTCATCACACAAGATTGCACTGCATACCTAGTCAACAGCCATACCTTTTTAACTGACGGTTGTGATATAAACAACTTTTACATTCTTACTAATATGCGCCACACTCTGTGAACCCAAACCAAATACATTTCTGGAGAACATCGACTCTGTAACACATTATAAACGCAAGATAAGAATTACCCATAATGCCACCTCGCAGTGCTCTGTGAAGTGATTCTAAAGGCCGGAGCACAGCCAGTCGGCCAGAGCCTGTTGTGCTGTGCGCATGCGTTTCAAAACACTAGATTTTCAGAGTAAAGTTTATGTAATATTTTTAGGTTTATGTACGTACAGCTATTAAACATTTAAATAGTATGAGGAAACATAAGTAAAACTTACTCTTCCCCCATAATTCATGTATTACGTTAATAAAATGTTTAATTTTACTTAAGAAACTTTAGTTCTTACTGAATGTTAAAAATACTAGGTATAAATTATGACAGTTACTCAAAAAGTCACTTTTTTCAGTGTACGGGGAACATATTCCAAGCCACATAGACTTAATTTAGAGTTATTTGGACACCAGGGCTGCAATGAGGTGCCGACTTGTCCAGTGTGTACACCGCCTTCCGCCCGATTGTAGCTGAGATAGGCTCCAGCGCCCCCCCTGACCCCGAAAGGGGATAAGCGGTAGAAAATGGATGGAAGGATGGACACTAGGGCAGTGGTTCTTAACCTTGTTGGAGGTACCGAACCCTACCAGATTCATATGCGAATTCACCGAACCCGGACCGTAATCATAAAATGATATTATTATATTAAAGAAATACTATTAAAGGTATATTTTAGAGACAGAAAGTTACAGGAATGTACACATGACCCCATGTTTACATCTCATTGTGCAACATGTGAATGTTTTAGTGGGAACTAAATGCGATATCTGAAAGGGGTACACATTATTTCCAAAGCAGGAGCCCCCCCACCCAGACATATAATACTCGTACACAGCTCATGAAAAACAATATGTTAGTCATTTTAATTTGTGCCAAAACACTTAAATTACAAAATAATATAATGGAAATGACTGCTGTCGTTTGATTATAATAATAAAACATTGAAATTGTTATTTAGCTCACACATATGGAAAATTAGAGCGAACATTTTCGGGGGGTATCCTTAATACGCCGACAGGGAGAAGTTTTTATTCACACGATGAGTCGGGTGTGTCTTCACCTCCGCGGCAGAGGCTCCGCCGAACCCCTGAGGCTGACTCACCGAACCCAGGTTAAGAACCACTGCACCAGGGGAATATATTTTAAGTAACAAAGATTTTAGGGTTAGGGTTATTGTAGTTTTGTGTTTTGTTTAGTAAGAACCATATTCATTAAGTGGTATAAAAGGGAGAATCATATATATATATATAACAACTTCCTTACTGAGATCAGTAGGTCGTGAGTTCAAACCCTGGTCGAGTCATACCAAAGACTATAAATAAAAGCACCAAGGGTTGGAATTGGGGGGTTAAATCACCCAAAAAATAATTCCTGGCCGGGGCCACCGCTGCTGCTCACTGCTCCCCTCACCTCCCAGGGGGTGATCGAGGGTGATGGGTCAAATGCAGAGAATAATTTCGCCACACCTAGTGTGTGTGTGACAATCATTGGTAATTTAACTTAACTAATAAGAAATAATTCTGAGGTTATTGAGGGAAGACTCTTAGTTAATGGCTTACTGGTTGTATAATAAGGCCATGCAGAATAAGGCATTAATAAGTACCTTATAATGACTAATTAAGAGCCAATATGTTACTAATTTGCATGTTAATAAGCAACTAATTAATGGTGGATATGTTTCTAAAGTGTTACCGTAATTTGTTGTTTACTTGGCTAATAATGGTGCTAAGATAGCATCGTTGTTATTATTGTGGTGTTATAAGAGTAACCGATAGTCCTTGCACCCGCCCCTCCACCCAGACCGAGATAAACCATTGGACTCGGATGAGGACTCGCTGGGAATCGGCTCTGGAGGGCCCAACGGACTGGGGGGCAGCCTGGGCTCGGGCCCCCTGCGTCCCAACTCCCAGTCGGCATTCCTGGGGCCCCTGTTGTGGGAGCGGACCCTGCCGTGCGACGGCGGCCTCTTCCAGCTGCAGTACATGGACCTGGAGGAGTTCCTGACCGAGAACGGGATGGGCATGCACAGCAACGGGCCCAGCTCCACCAGCGCCAAGATCCCGTCTCAGGTATGAAACAGACTTTTAATGGACGCTGACGGGAGCGTCTTTTTTTGTTTTTACACCTGCGTCTTTTATGTCACCTTCAGAGTTCCCAGTCGGCCGTGCCCAACCAGAGCTCCCAGTGCCCCCCCAGCTCTCCTCCATCATGCTCCTCCTCGTCCTCCTCCATGTCGTCCTCCTCGTCCTCGTCCTCTCTGCTGGGACTGGAGACCGTGCAGCCCCCGCCCCAACAACAACAACAACAGCATCAAGCTATGATTGGAGCACCTGAGTGCGTACACGGTCAGTGATCCTTTCGTCTTCATTCGCCCCTGGTGGCTGATTGGGGTACTGCTGGTCAATAATAACCTTTTTAGTCATTTTTATATTTCTTTACCCGTGTCCTGTGACTGGCCTGTGCTCACCGCACCTCTTGTCCGAATTCAGGCTCCTCCTCCTATAACCCTAATGAGTACAAGCGGTATTGAAAATGGATGGTAATGCCTTGGTGACTCACTCCTGCACCCTGAGGGGACAAAGTTGTATTACAGCACTGTGGGGGCGATACTGCAAATGTGTGGACCGATCCAATTGCAAGTAAATACAAGGCCAGTATACTGATGCCGGTCAAGCTCATTGAAGGATTTTGTCATTTTGAAATTTTTATAATATTTTTGACTGAAATGATAGTTTCCACGGGCTTCACGGTGGCAGAGGGATTAGTGCGTCTGCCTCACAATACGAAGGTCCTACAGTCCTGGGTTCAATCCCTGGCTCGGGATCTTTCTTTGTGGAGTTTGCATGTTCTCCCCGTGAATGCGTGGGTTCTCTCCGGGTACTCCGGCTTCCTCCCACCTCCAAAGACATGCACCTGATGATAAGTTCATTGGCAACACTAAATTGGCCCTAGTGTGTGAATGTGAGTGTGAATGTTGTCTGTCTATCTGGGTTGGCCCTGCGATGAGGTGGCGACTTGTCCAGGGTGTACCCCGCCTTCCGCCCGATTGTAGCTGAGATAGGCGCCAGCGCCTCCCGCGACCCCAGAAGGGAATAAGCGGTAGAAAATGGATGGATAGTTTCCACCATTTTGTTCATTCCTTTGTTTTCGTGAAGTGTTTCAGCATTACTGGATGAAAGCTGCAGTGTGTGTGATGCAGTGAAATATTACAAGTGGCTCAGAGAACACACTGCTGCCAGGCCTTTGTGCGTGTGTGTGTGTGTGTGTGTGTGTTAGCATGCAGCCGCAAATGTTTAAACATGCACTCGAGTTCCTTCTTTTGCATGCAGCTACGTTAATGTGTGCTCTTGTGTACACGTGTGTGTGTGTGTGTGTGTGTGTGTGTGTGGGCGCACATGCACATGACCGAGTGCGAGCGTGATGCACGGAGGCAGAAGTCCCTGCGCTTGAACGTTGAACGAGGTGGAAAGTAGACCGGAAATAATCACGCGCACGTTCCAGAGATCCTCTACTCGTTGAAGCGATACAAGTCACTCGTCCATTTGTAACATCAGCATGAAGCAGGGATTCTCAAACTGTGGTACGTGTACCACTAGTGGTACGTGGGATCCCTCTGGTGGTAACAACAAAGGATCCCTTGACGAAAGTACAGGGTTTTATTCTCCTATATTCAAACACAGTGTTACTGTTCAAACTATGAGTAATGTTACAGTGGCCAAATATATTAAATCTGTTTGTTAGATAAAACCTCTGCCTTGTTTTTAATGAATACTTAACCTTACTACTGTATTTTGATGTTGGTCATCATTTGTTGTTTCTGAGGTGGTAAAAAAAAAAAAAGTTTCAGCACTACTAGCAATAGGTCACATCATTAGGTACACCTGCACCAGTACAATGTTCACTGTATTCATAAGAAAAAGATCACGTTACATCCCATTGACATGTGCAAGTGTACCTAATGAAGTGGCCGTTTTTCAACGTGTCTGTCACGCAACAGAATTCTCGGATCCAAAAGTGTGAACCATGTTTGTTTGGTCTGCGACCCATCTAAGGGGAGTCAGGAGCAATGGCGGCGAAGAAGGGTTAAGTGAGAAACACCCGAGGGGAGGTGGGAGGGCTTGCTTTGCATGTTTTGAGATCTCTCGCTCTGCAACTCACACGCTCAGGCCATGTGCAGCCGCCTCGTCACGTGCAGCTGCTGCAGGCGGCCCGGGCGAGGGAGGAGGGAGGAAGGAAAGGCGGGAGGAAGGCAGGAGGAGTCCGCCTTGCTTGGCAAGCTGGTCACATGACGTGCTGCACTGGGAACAGAGATCAAATAAACATACACAAATGTGTTGATAAAGGTAAGGTGAGTCAGGTGTGTTTGTGGTGATGTCATGCTGAATATTTCTACAAATATACAAAACATAGCTAGGAGGCAGGGAGCAAGGTGATAAAGGGAAGGAAGGTGCAAAGAAAGGAAGGAGGCAGCAGTGTGTCCACGCTGTGATGACATAACTTTTATTCAGTGTGTTGACTTGCTGGGCGTGTCGTGTGTGTGTGTGTGTGTGTGTGTGTGTGCGTGTGTGTGTGTGTGTGTGTGTGTGTGTGTGTGTGTGTGTGTGTGTGTGTGTGTGTGTGCGTGCACATGATCAGAAGGCCGTGGTCAAGTACAGTAGGCTTCCTCCTTCATGGAAGTGACCAAAACAACTTCAGGCTATTTCAGAATTATCATTGTTTGGTTGGACTGTCAATCACAGGTTATTGAGTCCACATCTTCGTTAGTGAAAATCGACTGTGGGGGCGGAGCTTGTGGCTGCATAGAGCTGTGGTTTTCAACCGCTGTGCCGCGGCACACTCGTGTGCCGTGAGATACAGTCTGGTGTGCCGTCGAAGATTGTGTAATTTCACTTAATCGGGTTAAAACATATTTTTTGTAAACCAGTCATTATAATCCGCCAATGTGCCGTTGTTGAGTGTCGGTGCTGTCTAGAGCTCGGCAGAGTAACCATGTAATACTCTTCCATATCAGTAGGTGGCAGCAGGTAGCTAATTGCTTTGAAGATGTCGGGAACATTGTTTGTCGTGATCACAATATGCTGCAGGCAAAAGATATCTACCACTTAAACCAAAAATAAACAAAAGGTGATTGCTGCTAAGAAAAAGGCATTGAAGCTTAGGGATGGTTATCATACTTGCCAACCTTGAGACCTCCGAATTCTGGAGATGGGGGTGTATATTGTAGAATCCCGGAAGAGTTAGTGCTGCAAGGGTTCTGGGTATTTGTTCTGTTGTGTTTATGTTGTGTTACAGTGCGAATGTTCTCCCGAAATGTGTTCGTCATTCTTGTTTGGTGTGGGTGCACAGTGTGGCGCATATTTGTAACAGTGTTAAAGTTGTTCATACGGCTACCCTCAGTGTGACCTGTATGGCTGTTGACCAAGTATGTCTTGCAGTCGCTTACTACATCTACAGAAGCCAAATACAGCATGTGGCTGGGCTGGCACGCTGTTTGTACAGGTTGTTGAGGATGCTAAAGGCAGTGCCTCCACGGTGCCCCCTTAGTTTTGTTTGAATGAGAATCAGGAGAATGATTACCCCTGGAGGGGCACTGAAAATTGGAAGTCTCCCGGTAAAATCGAGGGTATACAAGTATGACGCTGTAAAGCGCCATTCATATAAAACTCGCGGGCCGCACCAACATTAAAATTTCACATCAAGGTGCGGGCCGCAAAATAACGTCTCGCGGGCTGCAATTGGCCCGTGGGCTGCGTGTTTGCCTTGCATTCACTTATGTGTGTGTAAAAGCCGCATATATTATGTGACTGGAGGAGAAGTGGACTTGACGACAGGTTGTAGAGGACGCTAAAGGAAATGCCTTTAAAATGCGCTCCCAATGCTGCTGTCCAGGCAGAAATCGGGAGAAATTCGGGAGAATGGTTGCCCCAGGAGATTTTCGGGAAAATTGAGAGGGTTGGCAAGTATGATGGCTATGTAAAACAAAACTAAAACTGCAAAGTAAACAACAACAGAATGCTGGACGACAGCAAATACGTACAGCGTGTGGAGCAGACGGCGTTCACAAAGTACATCCGTACATGACATGACAATCATCAATGTCCACACAAAAAAGGATAGCGTCCGCACAACTTGAATAGTCTTGATTGCTAAAACAAAGCGGGTGTGGGCAATAGCGTTCAAGGATGACATGAAACTGCTACAGGAAAATACCAACAAAAGAGGAAAAGCCACCAAAATAGGAGCGCAAGACAAGAACTAAAACACTACACATAGGAAAACACCCAAAAACTCCAAATAAGTCATGGCGTGATTTGACAGGTGGTGACAGTACACCTACTTTGAGACAAGAGCTATGCTGATGCATGCTTGGTTATGGTTTGAATTCATATCCAACAATTGTGAGAACAACTTTTTACTGTCAATATCAGCTACTGAGTTTCATTGTTTTATGTTTTCTGCTGGTGGTGTGCCTCAGAATTTTTTTAATGATAAAAAATGTGCCTTGGCTCAGAAAAGTTTGAAAAACACTGGCGTAGAGGATGACGACTTCCTGCTCTATTGCAAGGATTGTTCAAAGTGCTTGAAAACACATTTTTGACATCTTTATTCAATGTGATGACTCCTTACAGCTCTTGGAACTGTTAGTCTGTGTTAGTTCCGTTTTAGTACAACCTGTTGGTTGTGTGTCTTTTCTGTGTTAGGCTATGTTAATACTATTTTAGTACTGTCTTAGGCAGGCTTGAGGCCAACTGACGGCCCGCGGACCACATCCTGCCCGCCAAAGCTTTTCATCTGACCCGCCGAACACCACCCACATACGCTTGATGAAACCATTAAAACTAAGGTTGATCGCGTATGCAGTACTCCGATCACCCTGCAGGGGCCAACAGCGAGGCATAGGTGTCACAGTGAAGCAGCAGTGGAGTTAGTAGAAAAAGACAACTCTCTCAACCCTGGGAAAAAAATTACAAAAATCTGACTTTGTACATCAAAGTATAAATGTTCTAGTGCTTGAGTTTGAAGCGACGGACACTTTGATCCAGACAAGCAACAATGGTAGAAATCCCAGCGTGTAAGTTTCATCACGAAACTTGGTCAAACATTTGTAAGTAGATATAATTTGTGTATTATTTTGTTTTTTTTGTATTGAAATTGCTGACTTTGTGATGTCTTTTGTATTCGTGGCTGGGTTGTTTTTTTAACTGATAGTAATGATCAAACCTTGTTCAATACGTGTAGTGCTAAATTTGACCAGTAGTAGTTTACTGTGTGAATATATTAACACTAAACATTCTATTCTATTTATGTTATAATACACAATGGATGATATACTTTTATGTTTATGTTTCATTCTTACTAACCTAAATGAAGGAAGAAGTGTAAAGAAATAAAACGGAAGAAGGAAAATGATTCACAAGAGGGAGCATCAATCCGACATCAATGCGACAAAAACTAGGGCTTCTATTGTTAACTATCTGCACACGCTGGGGAGGGGTAGCCAGGCTAGAATAATGACAGTGCAGTTTGAAAGCTGATGTGTTTACACTGTAATTAAGTCAACGCAGTCTCAAAGAAATATAAACCGTGGAGGCACTTTCTGACGAAACATCCACATTTGATGTCCGGCCCTTGGACTCTTGAAACTGCGGCCCTCTTCATTATGTAGGTGAATAGCCCTGTTCTTAGGTCTATGGTAGTACTTTGTTAGTACTATGTTTGTTCGTGGTTAATTGTGTGTCTATTCTGTGTTAGAGTTTATGTCAGTACTATGTTAGTACTGTCTTAGGTCTATGGTTGTACTATGATTAGTACTGACTTAGAGCTATGTTAATTTTGTGTTAGGAGTATGTTGGTCCTCTGTTGGTTGTGTGGCTCTCATGGTTACTGAATGTTAGTACACTCTTAGGTCTAGGTCAGTACTATGATTACCACCGACTTAGAGCTATTTTAGTGCTGTGTTAGTACTATGTTGGTTCGCTGTTGGTTGTGTGTCTGTTCTGTGTTAGGTCTATGTTAGTACTATGTTTGTACTTTCTTAGGGCTATGTTAGTGCTTTGTTAGTACTATGTTGGTCTTCTGTTGGTTGTGTGCCTCCCCTGGGTTAGGTCTGTGTTAGTACTATGTTCGTAACGTAGTAAATGGTAATTTGGTTATACTTGTATACCGCTTTTCTACCTTCAAGGTACTCAAAGCGCTTTCACGCTATTTAGACATTCACCCATTCACACACTGATGGCGGGAGCTGCCATGCAAGGCCCAGGACCCATCAGGAGCAAGGGTGCAGTTTCTTGCTCAAGGACACAACGGACGGGACTAGGATGGCGGAAGCCGGGGATCGAACCAGGAACCCATAGGTTGCTAGCACGGTCAATTTACCATCTGAGCCACGCCATACTCACTTAGGTCTATGTTAATGTTGTTGGTTTGCTGTTGGTTGTGTATTTCTGTTTTAGATCTATGTTAATACTCTGTAATACTGTACTGCCTTAGGTCTATGTTAGTCTTGTGTTAGTACTGTGTTGGTCCTCTGTTGGTTGTGTGTCTGTTTTAGAGCTATGTTAATACTCTGTTAGTACTGTGCTGCCTTAGGTCTATGTTGGTCTTGTGTTAGTACTGTGTTGGTCCTCTGTTGGTTGTGTGTCTGTTTTGTTATAGGCCTATGTTAGTGCTGTCTTAGGACAATGTTATGTCTGTGTTAGTACTATAAATTGTAAATGGGTTATACTTGTATAGCGCTTTTCTACCTTCAAGGTACTCAAAGCCCTTTGACATTATTTCCATGCAAGGCCCTAACCATGACCCTTCAGGAGCAAGGGTGAAGTGTCTTGCTCATGGACATAACGGACGTGGCTAGGTTAGTAGAAGCTGGGGATCGAACCAGGAACCCTCAGGTTGCTGGCACGACAACTATCCTAGTGCTATGTTAGTACTGTCTTAGATCCATGTTAGTACTACGATTAGTACTGATTTAGGGTTATGTTAGGTCTGTGTTAGTACTATGTTGGTCCTCTGTAGTTTTTGTGTCTGTTTTGTCATAGGTCTATGTTAGTGCTATGTTGGGGCTGTCTTAGGTCTATGTTAGTTCTGTGTTAGTACTGTGTTCGCTGTTAGTTGTGGGTCTGGTCTGTGTTTGGTCTATGTTAGTACTGTCTTAGGTCCATGTTAGTACTATGTTTAGCACAGACTTAGGGTTATGTTAGGTCTGTGTTAGTACTATGTTGGTCCTCTGTTGTCTGTGTGTCTGTTTTGTCATAGGCCCATGTTAGTGCTATGTTGGTGCTGTGTTAGTACTATGTTCGCTGTTGGTTGTGTTTCTGGTCTGTGTTAGGTCTTTGTTAGTACTGTTTTAGTACTGTCTTCGGTCCATGTTAGTTCAATGTTTAGTACTGACTGTTAGGTCTGTGTTAGTACTATGTTGGTCCTCTGTTGGTTGTGTGTCTGTTTTGTCATAGGCCCATGTTAGTGCTATGTTGGTGCTGTGTTAGTACTATGTTCGCTGTTGGTTGTGTGACTGGTCTGTGTTAGGTCTTTGTTAGTACTGTTTTAGTACTGTCTTAGGTCCGTGTTAGTACAATGTTTAGTACTGACTGTTAGGTCTGTGTTAGTACTATGTTGGTCCTCTGTTGGTTGTGTCTGTTCCGTCTTAGGTGTATGTTAGTGCAATGTTAGTCCTGTCTTAAGTCAATGTTAGGGCTATGTTTGTGGTATGTTAGTTCTGTCTTAAGTCTTACAGTCCAATGGTAATTCAATGTTAGTTGTGTATCAGTTTTATGTTGGTTTCACTATAAGTTGTTCATATCGCCTGTGTTGATTTGTTGTTGTATTTTTGTTCTTTCTATGTTGGTGCTTTGTGGATTATGTGTTGGTTCTGTCAGCTCTGACTGTGGGAGGACGCAGTGAGAGTAGCGCCCCAGCAGATCGAACTCGAGCTCGTCTATTTTTTGCCGGTGTGGGCGTCCGGCGTGAAGGCTCCGCCCACCTCGCCTCACTTCCGCCTCCGTGAGTCGTGAACTCAAATTTAACCTTCTGGTTTGTTGTGAGGGACAACGAGCAAGCCGAGAAGAGACGCCTCGAGAGCGTTAATGTGGACGAGGACACGGTGTCCTCCAGGCATCTTTAAGCTACTACCGTGTCATGTCATGCCAACTGAAAGAAAAACAGGGAGTAAAGATCAGCTGAGTCCAGATGCCAGGCCTGCAGCTCATAAGGATGATGATGACGATGATGCACAGGCAAACAGATGGAGCGGCGAGGGCGTGTAGGCGGATAAAGAGGCTGCGCACGTGCCCGGATGCTGTGAAACGTGCTCACAGATGGATGCTTGAAGCCATGTATCCCTGGTGTTGCCAGTAAATTGCTGTCTGAAAAGGGACGAGATGGTTGCCATGGAAACATTTTGAACGAGAGTTGCATGGCCATCATGAGATGAGTTGAAAGTTAATGTTGGGAAGCACCGGCCTCTGGTGGACACTGAGCGCCACTGCAGCTTGAGGGAGCTCCACATTTGTCCTTCTCCGTGGCCTTGTGGTTAGCGTGTCCGCCCTAAAATCGGTAGGTTGTGAGTTCAAACCCCGGCCGAGTCATACCAAAGATTATAAAAATGGGACCCATTACCTCCCTGCTTGGCACTCAGCATCCATCCATCCGTTTTTTACCACTGGTCGCTGGAGCCTAACTCAGGTGCATTTGGGTGGTAGGCGGGGTACAAGTTGCCACCTCAGACTGTATCAAGGGTTGGAATTGGGCGTTAAATCACCAAAAATGATTCCTAAGCGTGGCCACCGCTGCTGCTCGCTGCTCCCCTCACCTCCCAGGGGGTGGAACAAGGGGCTGGGTCAAGTGCAGAGGGTAATTTCACCACACCTAGTGTGTGTGACTATCATTGGTACTTTAACTTTATTCTTTTAACATACAAATAAAGAGCGTGTGAAATTTGTTTCACTAAAGTTTCTCAGCGGGATCAGAATGTTGGCAAAAAACACTTTTTTAACTCTTAAAAAAAGACAAAAGTAAAACACTGATCTACAAAGTGTGACTGTGGCGACCCTCGGTGGCCAAAACTCTTAACGACACTCTCTCGTTGTCTCCTCCCAGGCGGTCAGGCCGTGGCACAGAATCCCTCTCCAACTTCCACCTGCCCTCCTGGAACGGAGGGCACTCCGGCACCCGCCAACGGCACCAGCGACGTGCAGGTGAACTTTGACCCCGACCCGGCGGACGTGGCGCTGTCCAGCGTGCCGGGCCAGGAGGCCTTCGACCCGCGCCGGCACCGCTTCAGCGATGAGGAGCTGAAACCTCAGCCCATGATCAAGAAGGCTCGCAAGATGCTGGTGCCCAATGAACAGAAGGTACTACATCTCCCACAATCCTTTACTCCTCACAGCTTCCTGTGTGTCTTTTCTACACATGAGGTAGCATGTAAAGGTGAAAAAGAATGGGACTTAAAATTGAGCCCTGGGGAACCCCACACCTTATTTCGTGTATCCACCTGTTGTAGGAAGTGTTTTTCAGCCGCTTTGTTCCTTCTTTTCTTTCCTGTGTCCTGTCTCAACACCTGACTGATCCTTCTCATGTCCTCTCCCCCCGTTTCTGTCCCTCCCCCTGTCCTCTCCCACCCACACACCCCAACATGCCCTGCCAGGACGAAAAGTACTGGTGCCGCCGCGTCAAGAACAACGAGGCGGCCAAACGCTCGCGGGACGCCCGCCGCCTAAAAGAGAACCAGATTTCGGTGCGGGCTGCCTTCTTGGAGCGGGAGAACGCCGCCCTGCGACAGGAAGTGGCCGACATGAGGAAGGAGCTGGGCCGCTGCCGGAACATCATCAACAAGTACGAGAGTCGCCACGGCGATCTGTGAGGAGGCAGAGGGAGCTTAACGACAGCAGCACTTTAGAGGAGGAAGTGTGGCGTTGACCAGCAGGCGGCGCCGTGCCACATGTCAATTTAGTGCGTCCGTCAGGGCAGGATAAGTCCGCCCACTCCCCCCTATCCCCCATGTAGACATCACCTCATGTGACACAGTTGCTCCACCCACATTTAGGAGGGGGGTGACGTAACTTTTAAGATAACGGTCAGGAGGGGGGTCGTCTTTTCTATGTATGAAAAGTATTTTTGACAGAAAGGAGGGGCAGGGCTGCGAGGAGGCGGGTCCAAGGTGTCCATCACGCAAAGAGAATTCATGTATATTTTTCTACGCGCGCACGCCAGCAGGGCCAGCAAGACCGCCATTTTTCTAGCTTTTATACATGGGCGGAGTGTTCTGGCGACCAACATAAAGAATCTATTTTCACTCAATGCAGGCGGGGTGGTGGGGCGGGGGGTGGTATGGGAATTGCGTCACAGAATGTATCACGGTCCAATCAGGTATTTCCTACGGTGCAAGAGGGCGGCGTGTGCAGTTGGAGCGCGGGTTAGGGTTCAGAGGTTAGGGGGTCGATGTACAGTCCTTACACTTTTTATTTTTTTTTGGTTGTCCTTCAACCTCACTTCCTGCTTTGGACGCCGCGTCTGGCTCGTGTCCCCCCCCTGACGTCATTTTACACTACCGCCACACACACACACACACACACACACACACACACACACACACACACACACACACACACACACACACACACGGGTCGTGACCCTCTTTATCGTTGTTTTGGACTTTGATGGTGCTGATATTCACCTGAAACACACACACACACACACACACACACACACTGAAATGCCTCTTGATTTCTGTTTAAATCCTTTTTGCATTGATTTGTGCTGGCGTATGGATAGAAGTGTATCTGAATGACACGTCTACACCTCTCCTTAAAAATCTTTCCAGCCATGGATGCTCCCTACTGATAATACTGTACTCTTCTACTCTCACAATATATATATATATTTATATATATATATATATATATATATATATATATATATATATATATATATATATATATATATATATATATATATATATATATATATATATATATATATATATATATATATATATATAAGTGTACATGATATATGCTTGAAATATGTGATCATAGTTGTAATATACATCATTGAATATATTACAGGAAAAGAAAACTATTGAAATCAGTTTGTCAGTTTTTCTCTCAGGTGTTTTTGTCTGAGTTAAAAAAAATAAAAAATAAAAAATAAAACACATATTAAAAAATGATATGCCAAAAAAAGTCAACATTTGGTTGCACAGTTTGTGGATTGTTGCCGGGTGGTGGGAAGGGAATCTGTTATTGTTTTACTTTTTAATCATGTTTATTAAAGACGCTTGACCGATAAGCCCCGCCCACATTTAGCTGGACTGTCATGGCCGACACTTCGCGTGTCCAAATGTCTTTATCTATTAACATATTTGATCTATCCGATGAGCAATCTTTATATTTATTTTTCTATCCGACCATCTAGTTTTCTACCCATCTATATCTATGACTATCCACCTCTGTGCTGCTGTTAGCTGAAGCGATGCTAATGCTAATCTGAGAACCGTGACAATCCAATCATGCTCAGGTGTGTTGATGACCGCCATCTTCATTCCAACATGAGGCCAGATGGTCAGTTTAACAGTTGTTTCCTTCTCTCTTTTTAATCAAACAAAGCTTGAAAGTAAAATACCAAAATGGGAACAAACTTACCACATTCTGCTAAGCTGTTGTTTTCTTCCTTTTACTCGCAAAAACTCCCCATCCCCACTAACTTGTGACTTTGAAACCTGGGGTAAAAACAGGCGTGTTTGTGTGTGTGTGTTTTCTATTTGAGACTTTGGAACCTTTTTCTATGTCAGTGTGCAATTGTCCGGCCTGGTGCAATACTCCCTCTCGCCACGTGGGGTTCACAACATTAACCACAGCCTGGTTGTTTTCTCTTACGTTTCCTTGTTGTGACTGTTAACTACTTCTACTTCTACTAATCTTACTAATACAATTACTAGCGCCACCACGTCACACTTTTAATGACGACACCAATAAACCGTTGTCTTTTCCAACCATTCTATTGTTTCCTCTGCTTTCTTTCTAGTTTTCGACGGATGCACTCCCTGTAGTAGCCAGCAGGTGGTAGGCTTGTGTAGGAGGAGAAACGACTGTACTCACACAAGACAGTAATTAACTCAACATGCCGGTCAGAATGTCTTTCGAAAGGTATTTTTTTTAGTAAGTTAAAGGCCTACTGAAACCCACCACTACCCACCACGCAGTCTGATAGTTTATATATCAATGATGAAATATTAACATTGCAACACATGCCAATACGGCCTTTTTAGTTTACTAAATTACAATTTTAAATTTCCCGGGAGTTTCGTCTTGAAAACGTTGCGTAATGAAGACGTTTATGCAAGACGTCACAGGTTTTTAGGAAGTATGAGCGCTGCGCACACACACAGCTAAAAGTCGTCTGCTTTAACCGCATAATTACACAGTATTTTGGACATCTGTGTTGCTGAATCTTTTGCAATTTGTTCCATTAATATTGGAGAAGTCACAGTAGAAAGATGGAGTTGGGAAGCTTTAGCCTTTATCCACACAAACACACGGTAATTCCTTGTTTAAAATTCCTGGAGGTGAAACTTTCCTATGGATCAGAGCGCGGTTAAGAGAACATGGATTCCGACCACATGTCAACCAGCAGGTTTCGGTGAGAAAATTGTGTTAAAAAGTCGCTTCTTACCGGAGAAAAGCTGAGCTTGTGCCGTCCATAGCTGCCGTCGACTCCCCTGAGACATTGGTGTCAACACACCCGTGGACGTACACCTCCGACTATCAGGTACTATTAAACTCACTAAAACACTAGCAAAACAATAGAATGATAAGGGATTTCCCAGAATTAACCTACTAAATGTGTCTAAAAACATCGGAATCTGTCCCAATGCAGACGCGTTTTATTTTTATTTTTATGTTTATTTTTATAGTCCGTCGCTATCAATATTCTCAAACACGAAATCCGTCCCAATGCAGACGCGTTTTTATTTTTAGTTTTATTTTTCTAGTCCGTCGCTATTAATATCCTGAAATCCTCGCTCAAATTAATAGGGAAATTGTTGTTTTCTCCATCCGAATAGCACTTTTTGTTGGAGGCTCCCATTAAAATCAATGTGAATATGTGAGGAGCCATCAAACATGTGACGTCATCGTCTGCGACTTCCGGTAGAGGCAGGGCTTTTCTCTTAACACCGAAAGTTGCGAACCTTATCGTGGATGTTCTCTACTAAATCCTTTCAGCAAAAATATGGAAATATCGCGAAATGATCAAGTATGACACATCGAATTGACCTGCTATCCCCATTTAAATAAGAAAATCTTATTTCAGTAGGCCTTTAATTCAAAAGAGAAACATAAATTGTATAGGTAAATAGTTTTGCAACCTTTTTCAGTGATGTACCACCTGTGAACATTTTTTAAATTCAAATACCCCCTAATCAGAGGAGGTACTTGAATCAGAGCAAAGCATTTTTGGGTGAAAAAAAGAGATAAAGAAGCAAAATACAACACTATGAAATCAGTTTCTGATTTATTAAATTGTATAACAGTGCAAAATATTGCTCATTTGTAGTGGTCTTTCTTGAACTAATTGGAAAAAAAGATATAAAAATAACAAAAAATTCATAAACATTTCTTCACAAAAAAAGAAATCTTTAACATCAATATTTATGGAACATGTCCACAAAAAATCCAGCTGTCAACACTGAATATTGCATTGTTGCATTTTTTTTCACAGTTTATGAACTTACATTCATATTTTGTTGAAGTATTATTCAATAAATGTATTTATAAAGGATTTTTGAATTGTTGCTATTTTTAGAATATTTTTTCAAAAATCTCTCGTACCCCTTGGCATACCTTCAAGTACCCCCAGGGGTACGCGTACCCCCATTTGAGAACCACTGGTATAGGTCAAAGAAATACTTAAAGAAAGCATTTTTAATAATTTGGATGATTGTAGTTTACAGCACTACAATCTTTCAAATTGTTAATTAATAACAAATGCATGGGTGTGAGTTTTCCTTGCCCTTATGTGGGCTCTACCGAGGATGTTGTTGTTTGTGTTGTGGTTTCGAGACACTAGTGATTTAGGGCTATATAAATAAACATTGATTGATTGATTAAGTATTTCATTAATAATTTTATTTAATAATTTGGATGATTGTAGTTTACAGCACGGCAGCACGATGGAACAGGGGTTAGTGCGTGTGCCTCACAATATGAAGGCCCTGAGTAGTCCTGAGTTAAATCCCGGGCTCGAGATCTTTCTGTGTGGAGTTTGCATGTTCTCCCCGTGACTGCGTGGGTTCTTTCCGGGTACTCCGGCTTCCTGCCACCACCAAAAACATACACCTGGGGATAGCTTGATTGGCAACACTAAATTGGCCCTAGAGCAGAGGTAGGGAACCTATGGCTCTCGAGCCAGATGTGGCTCTTTTGATGACTGCATCTGGCTCTCAGATAAATCTTAGCTGACATTGCTTAACACGATAAGTAATGAATAATTTCGCTGGTTATCACAGTGCGAAAAATAACGTTGAAAATATAAAACATTCTCATGCATTTTACTCCATCCATCCGTTTTCCATCACACTTGTTCAAGAAGTCGCATTAATGGTAAGAAGTATTTTATTTATTATTGGTTTGCTTAAGAATAGCAATGTTATTAAAAAGAATAACAGACTTATTATCATACTTGCCAACCTTGAGACCTCCGAATTTGGGAGGTGGGGGGTGGGTGTGGGGGACCTGGTTGGGGGCAGGCCGTTGTTGGGGGCGTGGTTAAGAGGGCATGAGTATATTTACAGCTATCCATCCATCCATTTCCTACCGCTTATTCCCTTTGGGGTTGCGGGGGGCGCTGGAGCCTATCTCAGCTACAAACGGGCGGAAGGCGGTGGTGTACACCCTGGACAACTCGCCACCTCATCGCAGTATGTGTAGAAATATTCATTTATAATTGAATCACATGTTTATTTTTCAACAAGTTTTTAGTTATTTTTAAATATTTTTTCCCAAATAGTTTAAGAAAGACCACTACAAATGAGCAATATTTTGCACTGTTATACAATTTAATAAATCAGAAACTGATGACATAGTGCTGTATTTTACTTCTTTATCTTTATTTTTTTCAACCAAAAATGCTTTGCTCTGGTTAGGGGGTACTTGAATTAAAAAAATGTTCACAAGGGGTACATGTCTTAAAAAAGGTTGAGAACCACAGCTCTAAAAGCCGTAGATGTTATTGTCACATATGCATGCACAGTAGATGGCAGTATTGTCCTGTTTAACAGTGTCACAACATTGCTGTTTAAGGCAGACGAACTGCTTTACGGTAGACGAAAACATGACTGCTGTTGTTGTGTGTTGTTGCCGCGCTGGGAGGACGTTAATGAGACTGCCTAACAATAAACCCACATAAGAAACCAAGAACTCGCCCTCGATCATTTTACAGTTATAACATCATTGGGCAGGCACTCTGTGAGAAAGCGGACGTGAAAACAGGCTGTCGACACGTCACTCAGGTTCCTCTGAATTTCGGGAGATTTTCCGGAGAAAATTTGTCCCGAGAGGTTTTCGGGAGAGGCGCTGAATTTCGGGAGTCTCCCGGAAAATCCGGAAGGGTTGGCAAGTATGCTTATTATACTCTAAAAATGTTGGTCTGACTTAAAAATGCACGCATTGAGTTGTATTCAGTGTTAAAAAATATGATATGGCTCTCACGGAAATACATTTTAAAATATTTGGCTTTCATGGCTCTCTCAGCCATAAAGGTTCCCGACCCCTGCCCTAGAGTGTGAATGTTGTCTGTCTATCTGTGTTGGCCCTGTGATGAGTTGGCAACTTGTCCAGGGTGTACCCTGCCTTCCGCCCGAATGCAGCTGAGATAGGCTCCAGCAACCCTAAAAGGGACAAGTAGTAGAAATGGATGGATGGATAGTTTACAGCACAGTTGTCAAATTCAAGGCAGATCTGGCCCATCACATCATTAAAAAAAAATATATATAATTTTTGAATCCTTTATAATATGCAACATTTACATACAAGCACATAAATAATAATGATCAAAACGAGTACAGAAACAGTACAAAAACAGTACAAAACAGCGCCAGTACCTAAAATAAAATGAAAAAAATATATACGTATATGTAACAAAGTATAAAGCCATAGGCTCACACCAGTTCTGTAAATAATCCAAATTTGGAGCAAAGCATCATGGCTTTCACAGCTTTTTGGTTGTCGGAGGGAGAAAAGGTTTTAAAGTAAAGTTGTAATTTTTTTTTTAAAGGCACAAAAACAGGTTGGGTATTGACAAACTTACATTTATGAATATAAAACTTAGCCAATAGTATGATGAGGCTGCAAAGGTAAAAATCCCACGACGTCATCCAAAGCCTGCAAAAACCTGGAAATGTGTGTCAATGTATCGAGGGCCAAAAGGGACAATAATGAATCAATATATTTTAAAAAACTATTAATCTTTCAATCTAATTCCTATTTTTATTTTTGAACAAATCAATAATTAAATCATGAAACGACAAACACATTTATAATTAAATACTAATCAAATATATTTTTAATAAATTTTTAATTAATCAGTTTATTTGATCTTTTAAAAAAAAAAAGGTAAACTATCCTTTAATTAATTAAATCATTAAACTATAATTAATTACATCAGGAAATAATGATTCAATAATTAATTTATTTAAAGGAGCCATTTGTAAGAACTTGGCCAGAAAAGGTATTGCAATCACGGTCAAAATTCTGTAGTCCCCTACCCCTCTCCCTGACTGAGGTTGCCAGTTACGCAGCTGAACCCAGCGCAATATAACCAACACATTTTATACAGAAATTAGGCTTTTTTCAGGAAGAACTACAAACCCCGTTTCCATATGAGTTGGGAAATTGTGTTAGATGTAAATATAAACAGAATACAATGATTTGCAAATCCTTTTCAACCCATATTCAGTTGAATATGCAACAAACACAACATATTTGATGTTCTTTCCCATTCTTGTTATATGTAGAGCTTCAGTTCTTCAACAGTCCAGGGTCTCCGCTGTCGTATTTTACTCTTCATAATGCACCACACATTTTCGATGGGAGACAGGTCTGGACTGCAGGCGGGCCATGAAAGTACCCGCACTCTTTTTTTTACGAAGCCATGCTGTTGTAACACTTGTCTTGCTGAAATAAGCAGGGGTGTCCATGATAACGTTGCTTGGATGACAACATATGTTGCTCCAAAACCTGTAATGACCTTTCAGCACTAATGGTGCCTTCACAGATGTGTAAGTTACCCATGCCTTGGGCACTAATGCACCCCCATACCATCACAGATGCTGGCTTTTCAACTTTGCGCCTATAACAATGCGTATGGTTATTTTCCTCTTTGTTCCGGACTCGTCAGACCACAAAACACCTTTCCACTTTGCATCAGTCCATCTTAGATGAGCTCCGGCCCAGCCAAGCCGGCGGCATTTCAGGATATTGTTGATAAATGGGTTTGCTTTTGCATAGTAGAGTTTTAACTAACACTTACAGATGTAGCGACCAACTGTAGTTACTGACAGTGGTTTTATGAAGTGTTCCTGAGCCCATGTGGTGATATCCTTTACACACTGATGTCAGTTTTTGATGCAGTACCGCCTGAGGGATTAAAAGTCTGTAATATCATCGCTTACGTGCAGAGATTTCTCCAGATTCTCTGAACTTTCTGATGATTTTACGGACCGTAGATGGGAAAATCCCTAAAGTCCTTGCAATAGTTCGTTGAGAAATGTTGTTCTAAAACTGTTTGACAATTTGTTTACAAAGTGGTGACCCTCACCCCATCCTTGTTTGTGAATTACTTAGCATTTCAGGGAAGCTGCTTTTAGAGCCAATCATGGCACCCAACTGTTCCCAATTAGCCTGCACACCTGTGGGATGTTGCATATAAGTGTTTGATGAGCGTTCCTCAACTTTATAAGTATTCATTGCCACCTTTCCCAACTTCTTTGTCACGTGTTGCAGGCATCAAATTCTAAAGTTAATGATTATTTGCCAAAAAAAGAAAAAAAGAAAATCAGTTTGAACATCAAATATGTTGTCTTTGTAGCCTATTCAACTGAATATGGGTTGAAAATTATTTGCAAATCATTGTATTCCGTTTATATTTACATCTAACACAATTTCCCAACTCATATGGAAACGGGGTTTGTACGTCATACAATATCACAACAAATGGCAATCATATGGTTATTATCAGTATTGTCAGAAAACAAAGACTAAAACAAACTACAACCAACGCTAGCAATGGTTGTACTGATGAACATAAGTAGAACATGCTGAGCAGCCTCATGTACGCCCCAAAATAAAGGGAGACATTTTACCAAGGTACGCCTATAGGCTACTGTTTCAAACGTTTTAGATTGCCATATGACCTCGTACATGTAGTCCACAATATGCAAACACAAATGAGGAATTATTTTATCATGTGAGTTGGCTGTCTCCATACGTTACATTGCCATGATGACAGCCATGCTAATGTTGGAACCCATTTCCTCAGCATATCAGCGTATTGAGAACAAAATAGGCACTGACACTACCCATATCCACATAGGGTAGGGGGCGGGGCATGGAAAATAAAACCATAACAACATTTTGGGGCTGTAAATCTAATTTTGAAATGAGCATATCCCGGCTGAAGTACTTTTATCAGTTATAGAGGTATTCCAAAAGAACATGATTTACTGTACTAATGCCTTTTGACATATGAGGGCCATTTAATGATGACTTTACATGACATTATTACATATGGCTTCTTTAATTAATACATTTTGTAATGAATCAATAATTACATATTTATTAATTAAATGTAATTTGACATTGTAATTACACATGTATGTATTTAATTCCAATTACGAATAATTAAGGACACATTTAAGTAATTATTTTAGGAAGTATTTGTTTATTTAATTTGTCCCATTTGGCGCTCCATATCAATGAGGCATTACGCCATTTTTGATAAATGTGTTGTGAGAATGGCCGTGCCAGCAACCTGAGGGTTTCTGGTCGGGCTGGGCGATATGGCCTTTTTTTAATATCTCGATATTTTCAGGCCATCTCACGATATACGATATATATTACGATATTTTGCCTTGGCCTTGAATGAACACTTGATACATATAATCACAGCAGTATGATGATTCCATGTGTCTACATTAAAACATTCTTCTTCATATTGCATTCATATATGCTACTTTTAAACTTTCATGCAGAAAGGGAAATCACAATTAAGTCAATTGACCAAAACTGTATTTATTAAAGTTATTAAGCAATGGCACAAACATTCAAGTCATTTCCAAAACATAAAGTGCAAGATTGTCAGAGACATTAAATAAAAATGAGCTGCATAATAGGAAATCAAATAGTATTCGTCCTTCACTATGTGGTAGGTTACCACGGACGTTATGAAATTTACTTCATTCTCTAGCGAGTGACTTTTCAAATGATGCTACATATTAGCAGTAATGCTACTTTTTATAGCAACGCTTTTGCCCCACACTTGACACATTACGGTTGTCTGTTCGACATATTCCCACTTGAAGCCGAACCACCGCCAGACTATGGACCCCTTGCTGTATTTATTGGGAATTAAGTCTTCCTTCATTTGTTACCAGATCCAAAACCTTCTTTCTCTCGTATTACCACTCGTACGGCTACGTTAGCAGCTAACTTAGCCCAGTCTGCTACCTCTCTGCTGGGCGAGGGCGTATACGTATGTGACGTATGACGTGACAGTATGTAACGTGTGTAAAGTTAAAGTACCAATGATTGTCACACACAAACTAGGTGTGGTGAAATTATTCTCGGCATTTGACCCATCACCCTTGCTCACCCACTGGGAGGTGAGGGGAGCAGTGAGCAGCAGCGGTGCCGCGCCCGGGAATCATTTATGGTGATTTAACCCCCAATTCCAACCCTTAATTCTGAGTGCCAAGCAGGGAGGTAATGGGTCCCAATTTTATAGTCTTTGGTATGACTCTGCCGGGATTTGAACTCACGACCTACTAATCTCAGGGCGGACACTCTACCCTAAGGTTGTGCGCCTGCTTGTCTGTGAGAAGGAGAGACAGGAAAGAGTGAGAAGAGCCCGTAATGTAATGCCCGCAGCTAAAAGCAACTGCGTGAGAACGTATACTCGAATATTACGATATAGTCATTTTCTATATCACACAGAGACAAACCCGCGATATCGTATATATCGATATATCGCCCAGCCCTAGTTCCTGGTTCAATCCCCACCTTCTACCAACCACGTCACGTCTGTTGTGTCCTTGAGCAAGACGCTTTGGCTTAGCCAGTCGGAGGTCCGGCTTGCGTCTGGCGGTGGAGGCATGTGGAGAGGCAGCGAGGCAGGGCACGCCGGAGCCCGGCCCAAGATGGCGGTAAGGATGCGTGGACGGCGAGCGAGCAGCGAGGCGGGGCACGCCAGGAGCGACGCCGGGAGCGACGCCGCAATCGTGATCAGGTGCGCGGGGCGCACAGCTGGGCACAATTAAATAATCCTCGCACACTCTGTAAAAGGGCGACAGCCGGAAACGTGGAAGAGAGGCGGAGACCAGACACGAAGCCACAGAGAAGCGGATGTGGAGCGAGCGCAGAAGAGGAAAAGAGCCGGAGGAAGACGCAGACGCGAAAGCTGAAAGGTTTTATTGAAATAATAAAACAAAAGTCACAAACTGCTCGATGTAATGTCTATCTTTGGTGGTCCATGGAACCCGGACGGTGAGAGTCCGTCACAGTGTGCTAATGCTAATGCTACCCATAGTGTAGCTGCTAACATCCACTCCTTGTTTAGTTGATGTTGATGAATGTGACGGCTTACATAAAAAAAAAAGTCTACACTTTTGCAAAGTTACAGTTTGTGTTGACCCAATGACATCACAGCTTTTGTCAAGAACAGTATATAACGTCCATCCATCCATCCATTTTCTACTGCTTATTCCCTTTCGGGTTGCGGGGGGCGCTGGTGCCTATCTTAGCTACGATCGGGCGGAAGGCGGTGTACACCCTGGAGAAGTCGCCACCTCATCGCAGGGCCAACACAGATAGACAGACAACATTCACACTCACATTCACACACTAGGGCCAATTTAGTGTTGTCAATCAACCTATCCCCAGGTGCATGTCTTTGGAAGTGGGAGGAAGTGGGAGGAAGCCAAGCATTCACGGGGAGAACATGCCAACTCCACACAGAAAGATCCCGAGCCCGGGATTGAACCCAGGATTACTCAGGACTTTTGTATTGTGAGGCAGATGCACTAACCCCTCTGCCACCGTGAAGCCCAGGAAACTACTGTAAAACCCTCATTATTGGGGTTAATTGCTTCTGGGCCAAAATGAATGTCCATGAAGTCGACTGTAAAATAAAAAAAATTTACTAACAGAACTCCATCCCTCCATCCATCTTCTTCCACTTATCCGAGGTCGGGTCGCAGGGGTAGCAGCCTAAGCAAGGAAGCCCAGACTTCCCTCTCCCCAGCCACTTCGTCTAGCTCTTCCCGGGGGATCCCGAGGCGTTCCAAGCCAGCCGGGAGACATAGTCTTCTCAACGTGGCCTCCTACCGGTTGGACGTACCCTAAACACCTCCCTCGGGAGGCGTTCGGGTGGCATCCTGACCAGATGCCTGATCAACCTCATCTGGCTCCTCTCGATGTGGAGGAGCAGCGGCTTTACTTTGAGTTCCTTCCGGATGACAGAACTTCTCACCCTATCTCTAAGAGAGAGTCCCGCCACACGGTGGAGGAAACTAATTTCGGCCGCTTGTACCTGTGATCTTATCCTTTCGGTCATGACCCAAAAATAATGACCATAGGTTAGGATGGGAACGTAGATCGACCGTTAAATTGAGAGCTTTGCCTTCCGGCTCAGCTCCTTCTTCGCCACAACGGATCGGTACAACGTCCGCATTACTGAAGACGCCGCACCGATCCGCCTGTCGATCTCACGATCCACTCTTCCCCCACTCGTGAACAAGACTCCTAGGTACATCAAATCCTCCACTTGGGGCAGGGTCTCTTCCCCAACCCGGAGATGGCACTCCACCCTTTTCCGGGAGAAAACCATGGACTCGGACTAGGAGGTGCTGATTCTCATTCCGGTTGCTTCACACTCGGCTGCGAACCGATCCAGTGAGAGCGGAAGATCCCGGCCAGATGAAGCCATCTAACAGAACTCATATGACATAAAATGTTAGAGTTACTCAATGATAAACTAACATGAACTCCAAATTGAACTGCTGCTATAATGACTCAGTCCTCTGGAGATTGAACAACTATTGGTACAGTGGGTACGGAAAGTATTCAAACTCCTTTCAAGAGAGAACCCATAACCATCACACTGTCAGAACTACAGCCTTTCTCTGTGGAGAGAGGAGAACCTTCCAGAAGAACAACCTTCTCTGCAGCAAACCACCTTTCAGGTCTGTATGGGATATTGGCCAGATGGAAACCATTTCCTGGTAAAAAAAAAAGTTGCCAAAATGCACCCGAAAGACTCTCAGACCATGAGAAACTAAATTCTCTGGTCTGATGAGACAAAGATTAAACTCTTTTGTTTGAATACCAGGAATCATGTTTGGAGGACACCAGGCACCACTCATCACCAGGCTAATACTATCCCTACAGTGAAGCATGGTGGTGGCAGCATCATTCTGTGGGAATGGTTTTCAGCGACAGGAACTTGGAGACGAATCAGGATTGAGTGAAAAATAAATGCAGCAATGTACATGTACAGAGACATCCTACATGAAAACCGACGGTTCCCATTGAACCTGATGACGCTTGAGAGGTGTTGAAAAGAGGAATGGGCGAAACTGCCCAATGATAGGTGTGCCAAAATTGTGGCATCGTATTCAAAACTACTTGCGGTTGTAATTGCTGCCAAAGTTGCATCAAACAAGTATTGTGCAAAGAGTCTGAATACTTATGTACATGTGATTTTGGAGTTTTTTATTTTTAATACATTTGCAAAAAAATCCTAAATGTCTGTTTTTTCCTGTCAAGATTGGGTGCTGAGTGTACATTCACGAGAATTGATTTTTAGCAAATAGCTGCAATGAAACAAGGAGTGAAAAAGCAAAGGGGTTCTGAATACTTTTTTCACCCACTGTATATTTTCATATATATATATATATATATATATATATATATATTAGGGCTGCGAATCTTTGGGTGTCCCACGATTCGATTCAATACCGATTCTTGGGGTCAGGATTCGATTCAAAATCGACTTTTTTTCAATTCAACACGATTCTCGATTCAAAAACGATTTTTTCCCAATTTAAAAGGATTCTCTATTCATTCAATACATAGGATTTCAGCAGGATCTACCCCAGTCTGCTGACATGCTAGCAGAGTAGTAGATAAAAAAAAAAAGGACAATAGTTTATCAACTCATTGCAATAATGTAAATTTGTTTTAACTATTAAACGAACCAAAAATATGACTTATTTTATCTTTGTGAAAACATTGGACACAGTGTGTTGTCAAGCTTATGAGATGCGATACAAGTGTAAGCCACTGTGACACTATTGTTCTTTTTTATTTTTATTTTTATAAATGTCTCATGATAATTTCAATGAGGGATTTTTAATCACTGCTATGCTGAAATTATAACTAATATTGATACTGTTGTTGATAATATTCATTTTTGTTTCACTACTTTTGGTTTGTTCTGTGTCGTGTTTGTGTCTTCTTTCAATTGCTCTGTTGTTTATTGCAGTTCTGAGTGTTGCTGGGTCAGGTTTGGTTTTGGAATTAGGTTGCATTGTTATGGTATTGCTGTGTATTGTTTTGTTGGATTGAAAAAAAAAAAAAAAAAAAAAGATTAAAAATAATAATAAAAAAAAAAGAGAATAGATTCTGAATCGTACAACGTGAGAATGCCGATTCATATTCGTATCGATTTTTTCCCACACCCCTAATATGTATATATATGCATATATATATGTATATACAGTATATATATATATATATATATATATATATATATATATATATATATATACATATATATATATATACATATATACATATATATATATATATACATATATATATATATATATATATATATATGCATATATATATACATATATACATATATATATATATATATATATATATATATATATATATATATATATATATATATAAAAATGTATCGTATACCAGTGGTCCCCAAACTTTTTGTAGCCGTGGACCGGTCAACGCTTAATAATTTGTCCCACGGCCCGGGTTGGGGGGGGGGAATCCTTTTTTTATTAATTTCTTTTTTCTTTGTCATGAAAAAGGGACGTTTTTGTCATGAAAAAGGGAGGTTTTTGTGGTTGGTGCACTAATTGTAAGTGTATATTGTGTTTTTTATGTTGATTTAATAAAAAAAAAAACAAAACAAAAAAAAACCCTTTTTTTTATTTTTTTATTTTTTTTTAAAATAAAAATGAGTTAAAAAATTCTTCTGCGGCCCGGTATCAGCGCCCCCCGCAATCCCAAAAGGGAATAAGCGGTAGAAAATGTATATATATATATATATATATATATATATATATATATATATATATATATATATATATATATATATATTTTTTTTAATTAATTAATTTATTTATTTATATATATATATATATATATATATATATTTTTTATATATATATATATATATATATATATATATATATATATATATATATATATATATATATATATAAATATATGCATATGATATGTGTATATATGTATACGTAGGTATGTATAAATATTCTTACATACACATGTATATATATATATATATATATATATATATATATATATATATATATATACATAAATGTATGTGTATATATATATATGTATCTTTTTTTTTTCTTTTCTTCTTTCTATCGTCTCTTGCTTCGATCCGGCTGCACCAAACACTAAATATATTCAAACATTGAATAACGTCAAATACAAAAAAGACAAGAAGAGAAGTTTCCAACACTTCTATTTTGGAAAGTAAATCAATACAGCCGACATGGGCATCTATATCAACAGATTTGCCCGAGCGGCTGGACGGGACTTAGCGCTGCTTTCGATACCGTCGATCATAATATTTTATTAGAGCGTATCAAAACACGAATTGGTATGTCGGACCCAGCCCTGTCTTGGTTTAGCTCTTATCTTACTGATAGGATGCAGTGCGTATCCCATAACAATGTGACCTCGGACTATGCTAAGGTAACGTGTAGAGTTCCCCAGGGTTCGTTCCTTGGCCCTGTACTCTTCAGCATCTACATGCTGCCGCTAGGTGACGTCATACGCAAATACGGTATTAGCTTTCACTGTTATGCTGATGACACCCAACTCTACATGCCCCTAAAGCTGACCAACACGCTGGATTGTAGTCAGCTGGAAGCGTGTCTTAATGAAATTAAACAATGGATGTCCGCTAACTTTCTGCAACTCAACGCCAAAAAAACGGAAATGCTGATTATCGGTCCTGCTAGACACCGACCTCTATTTAATAATACAACTTTAACATTTGACAACCAAATAATAAAACAAGGTGACTCGGTAAAAAATCTGGGTATTATCTTTGACCCAACTCTCTCCTTTGAGTCACACATTAAAAGCGTTACTAAAACGGCCTTCTTTCATCTCCGTAATATCGCAAAAATTCGCTCCATTTTGTCCGCTAAAGACGCCGAGATCATTATCCATGCGTTTGTTACGTCTCGTCTCGACTACTGTAACGTATTATTTTCGGGTCTCCCCATGTCTAGCATTAAAAGATTACAGTTGGTACAAAATGCGGCTGCTAGACTTTTGACAAGAACAAGAAAGTTTGATCATATTACGCCTGTACTGGCTCACCTGCACTGGCTTCCTGTGCACTTAAGATGTGACTTTAAGGTTTTACTACTTACGTATAAAATAGTACACGGTCCAGCTCCAGCCTATCTTGCCGATTGTATTGCACCATATGTCCCGGCAAGAAATCTGCGTTCAAAAGACTCCGGCTTATTAGTGATTCCTAGAGCCCAAAAAACGTCTGCGGGCTATAGAGCGTTTTCCGTTCGGTCTCCAGTACTCTGGAATGCCCTCCCGGCATTCCAGAGATGCTACCTCAGTAGAAGCATTTAAGTCTCACCTTAAAACTCATCTGTATACTCTAGCCTTTAAATAGACATCCTTTTTAGACCAGTTCATCTGCCGCTTCTTTTCTTTCTCCTATGTCCCCCCCTACAAGGGAGGGGGTCCGGTCCGATGACCATGGATGAAGTACTGGCTGTCCAGAGTCGAGACCCAGGATGGACCGCTCGTCGGGACCCAGGATGGACCGCTCGCCTGTATCGATTGGGGACATCTCTACGCTGCTGATCCGCCTCCGCTTGAGATGGTCTCCTGTGGACGGGACTCTCGCTGCTGTCTTGGATCCGCTTTGAACTGAACTCTCGCGGCTGTGTTGGAGCCAGTATGGATTGAACTTCCACAGCATCATGTTAGACCCGCTCGACATCCATTGCTTTCGGTCCCCTAGAGGGTGGGGGGGCTGCCCACATCTGAGGTCCTCTCCAAGGTTTCTCATAGTCAGCATTGTCACTGGCATCCCACTGGATGTGAATTCTCCCTGCCCACTGGGTGTGAGTTTTCCTTGCCCTTTTGTGGGTTCTTCCGAGGATGTTGTAGTCGTAATGATTTGTGCAATCCTTTGAGACATTTGTGATTTGGGGCTATATAAATAAACATTGATTGATTGATTGATTGACTTTTTAGATGTATTTTTTTTAACGTGGTATGTGACGACGCCCCGCACGCCAGATTGTGGACGCTGGCAGGCCGGATCAGGTTTGTGAGCCGTAGTTTGGGGATCCCTGGTCCAGAAGGTTCCGCTTTCACCCATACGTCAGGGACGCTGTTGACGTGTGAAATGTCAGTAGCGGCTTGCTGACGAGCCAATCAGATTGGTGATCTGATCTGGTGTCGCCGTGCTGATATTATTAGCATATGCACACTGCGGATTGATTTATGAGATGTTTGCGTTGTTGACATGAGGCTCACTTCTTGTTTGATGATCCTAGGGAATAGAAATACTATCACAATGTGTTTGATTAAGATGTGAATGCAGCAATGTTGCGGCATCAATGATTTGGTCCTGATGAAGCCAACGATCTAAAGTGAGGGCTCCTTTGTAATGGCCATAGGCGTCCATCTATATATAATAAATATTCCAGTCACAATTAACTTGTGCTCAGCTGGGACAACAAGGGCATACATAAGTGGCAATCAGCCATCACATGAACCTGTATGGTGCTGAGACAGTCATGCAGATTAAGGAGCAGGTTGGATTTTCCAACTGCTTGGTTTACTTTTCCATTTGCCATGACAAACTTTGGAATTCTGCTGGGTTCCAGAACCTCGCCGCATTTTCTCACAGCCGTCCACAATGTATGACTCATTAGTGAGTAAGTGCATCCGGAGTCCAGGACTCCATCTCCTTTAAAGCCGCGGATGCTAAAAGGGACCACCAGGAGGGACTGTTCGCCCATAGCAGCGGCAAGATCGGCTCCACTACGACTTGGTCCATGTTCCATCTTCTTTCCAAATCTTTTTGGACGGTTGCATTGTTGGACACGACTCCAAAAGTATTTACTATTAGCCCAATCCCATTCAATCAGGGAGCCCACAGTGACCAACTGTTCTACCGTTGTCACAATTCCACGCAGACCACTGGCCAACCTGGGATTGCAGGCACCGAGTATGCGGCGCACGATGTCAGGTCTCCACCTCAGGCAGAGGGCACGATAATCATATGCGAAATCTCGCAAGCACTGATTAGGGGTTTGAAGAATGGAGTGGAGCTGCATCTCAATCTCGGATTGGTAGTCAGTTGGCAAAAAGACTTCAAGGAATGACTGCTTAAAGGTAGACCAGCTGGTTACGTTCCTGCGGGTTGCCGACCACCAACTCCTGGCAGGACCTTTTAAAACGGCATTGAGGGTTCCCACCAGCTCGGCATCGCTCAGAAGGCGGAGTACTAACACATTTTCTCACTGTTCGATGAAATCTGTGACATCGGCTGAGCCTCTGGACTCTCCAAACTGGGGAAATTCCATCCTGATGGGTGGTGCGGCCACTGCTGCAGAAGTGGCCAACTGTGTGGACTGAGATTACTGGGGCCACCAGGGTAATTAAACATCAAATCACCACCATTAATGAGATGCCTGTGAGGAAGCGAGCTTACAGAGTGTCCAATCAAAAACAAGAAATTATTGAAGACATGTAACATCTCAAAGAAAGCCATTTTTTAATTTTTGCATTTTAATGGGTATTAAATTTATTGGCCGATTCATAGATGGCAAGCAATGATGCTAATAGGAGCAATCAATTTGGCCTCTAAATCACTTTAAAAGCCAACAATACTTCATTTATTTTCCGTAACCATTATAATAACAGCTGTAGCGACATTATTGTAAGAGTGAACACAGAGGAATTCTTTTTCTAGCAAAGTAACTATGGGTGTAACGGTACACAAAAATTTTGGTTCGGTACGTACCTCGGTTTAGAGGTCACGGTTCGGTTCATTTTCGGTACAGTAAGAAAACAACAAAATATAAATGTTTTGGTTATTTATTTACCAAATTTGTAAACAATGGCTTGATCCTTTTAACATTGGGAACACTATAATAATTCTGCCCACGTTAATCCACATTTAACTGCCTCAAGTTGTTGCTTAGATTAAATAAAATGACACGACTTTTCTTCTACATATAAAAAGTGCAACATTAAACAGTTTGATGTCAACTCATCATGCTTAATTTATTACAGCATTGGGGAAGCCTGTAGTTGATTTTTTTTTATGTAAATGTTATATTTGTATCAACATGTGATAGCAGGCTCCCTGCCATTCAAAACTAGGCTGCTACATTACTAATGATTAATGTAACTATAGCTGAAAAATAGTACAATAGCGATAGGACAGACTATTCATCCCTGAACACCATGGAGTTCATGTGGGCTTTATGATGCACGTACATTATTATAGACACTATCAGAGACAAAAACTCTTCATTTAACATAATCTCCTTTTTTGCTGCTTCAACTCACCTCAATCAACACTGTCCGTAACACACACACACACACACACACACACACACACACACACACACACACACACACACACACACACACACACACACACACACACACACACACACACACACACACACACACACACACACACACACACACACACAATTGCTGACTGAATGTGCTCTGAATACGCACTGCTGATTGGCTTGTTACTGCTACGGTTGAAACCAATCAGATGGTTGTGTGGGAGGGACAATGCTGGGTGCTGTGCAGGAGACAGAGGCAGAACGGAGCGGAGCAGCTTGTTAAGACTTTAGCATAGGCGGCTACTTCATATGTTCGTGTGGAACTCGTTCGCTAATTCTCCGCACCGAACCGGAACCCCTGTACCGAAACGGTTCGATACGAATACACGTACCGTTACACCCCTAGTAGTAACACATCGCTTTGCAATGGAATGCTACAGTATTAGCCATAAATTAGCTACGGCAAGAGGTAAGCTATTTTCTACGTCAGTAGCTGAATGGCTTTTGAGTTTGTAATACACAACACACTGCGATAGAAAAATCTGTACTGACTGAAAAACATGAACAATCATATTACAGTATCTGTAAGGTATTAATCCACACTTTGTTTTGTTTGTACACAGCGAGCTCGACAGCATGTGGACTGTAGTTGTATTAACAAGCATGATGTGCTGCATGCATCATGCTCAATATTATAGTGACTCACTTGAAGGAAGGTTTATTTGGTCAAGCTGGCCGGGGAAGTTTTTTTCCGATTTTTTTGGGGTAAGCACACTGTGGAGAGGCGGAGCCGACGAGCCGACAGCGAGCCAGGGCAAACGATGGTCCTGCCTAAGATGGCGGCCAGAAGGCGGAGCATGCAGCAGAGGGTAGAGGCGGGGCATGGCTGGAGCGACACTACAGCCATCGGAGTCAGGTCCGTACACAACACACCTGTGCTCAATCCCTGCATCTTCTGCTGCAGCATAAAAGGGGAAAGGGAGGAGCAATCGTGGCGGAAGTAGGAGAAGGAACAACGGACAACAGCGACCACGAGAACGACGAGATCGACCCAGAGCGGGATGAGCCCCCGCAGCAGACGCAGCCACCGGCCACCGAAAGGTGCGCCGCGATGAGCAGAAAGACATGGTTATTGAAATAATAAATCAGATTCAAACCTGCTACCATGCGTTGTGTATCGATTGTCACCACAACCCACACGATGACGGCTGGAGTCCCTTCACACACACACCATTAATGTCGACATAGCTTAGCCCAAGTTCCATATTCTCAGCGTTAAGTCACACCAACCTCGCTCTCTCGGCTTTCGTCTGCTCCAACGTTTCACACGCTCTTCTTGACTCTCTTCTATAAGCAGCAATTCATCGTCCGTATATTCAGCTTCAAAAAGATAAGGTTGTGAATCCTCATTGTCTAAAAATATTTGTCTTTGTTGTCTATTACCAAGTCTGCTACAGTTAGAACACACACACGTTTGTTTCTGAAGGTAGGAACACACATTTGTTGCTGGAAATCAGAAGCACGCTGCTGTACAAACGGACATAAATGCGCTGAGGAAATAAATTCTGGTAATGCTTAAAATGACCAATATACGGTAAATGTTGTACATATTACATTTTGTTATGAAAGTGTCTGTTACCACATAATATATAAACTTGCTGTGTGTATATTATATAAAACCATATAAAACGTTGATGGAGGATTTAGAATTTTTTTAGTGGGCTTTGAAGGCTACAATGTTGACTGCCATTAACAGCATTTTGCAAGCATTTAAAAAAAAAAAATAGAATCTAAAGTTAAAGTACCAATGATTGTCACACACACACGAGCTGTGGCAAAATTATTCCCTGCATTTGACCCATCACCCTTGATCTCTCCTGGGAGGTGAGGGGAGCAGTGGGCAGCAGCGGTGCCGCGCCCGGGAATCATTTTTGGTGATTTAACCCCCCAAATCCAACCCTTGATACTGAGTGCCAAGCAGGGAGGTAATGGGTCCCATTTTTATAATCTTTGGCCTCCATGGGGCCCTAAGCAAAATTTGATTTTGGGACCCTCTATTTCTGCCAATAATATTGATTGTTGATCATTCACACACCTACTATAAACTCATTGCTCTGGCAGTGTTGTTTCCATTATCCTATTGTCAGCCTGGCATGTCTTTACAAATGACATGTCATTTATAAAGATATGGGGGTGGCCCAGTTAAGAACATAAATAATACCAATGAATGAACGAATGATGTCCAGAGTGCCACATATGGTTCCTAATCTTAAAATGTAGAAAACATTCAGCTACAAGAGTGGCCTGGGGTTGAACAGTCCAAGTGATAAACCTTTGTATTTACAGTAAAAGTGTCATCTTGTCTCATCAGTCTTGTACATATTAGTCTTTAATTACTTGTTTATATTTTTAGTTAATTGTTCATATTTAATGTTTACTTTGTACAAAGGGAGCGCAGTCTACTGAAGTTAAATTCCATGTGTGTTAAACATAACTGGACAATAAAGCTGATTCTGATTCACTTTATTATTTTTGGTAACAAAAACCTGAAACAACAATGTGCAAAAAAAATTCGTAGTGCAAGAAAAACAATAAAGTGCAACACTAAAATCCCTTAAATATATATAAAAAGTAACAAATTCAATTGTACAAAAACCAACATAATTAAATTAAATATCAAGCAAATACTTAAATAATATTAATGAACAGAGTTACCAGAAACAAGGTAACATAAGGGTTTATAAACAAATATAAAGTTACTACATATTAAAACTATGTAAATGTACATAACGATGTGCAAACATTTTGGGGAAAAAAAATCCAAATAAACTACCTTAATTCAAACATTTGACCATCACATCACAGTTTTGTTCCTTTGTTCTTCACCACCCACACCACTCCACCCACTCCTTAAAACCTGTGCTTCCTGGCTTTTCTGGAGGCAAAGTCATTTATGACATCACTGTAAGAAATCTGATGGCCGACTTTGTTACTAATACTAATCACTGCCAGGCCACTCAGTCTTTCTTGAGCCATCGAAGATCTCAAGTAGTTTTTTATTAATTTGAGCTTGGAAAAGCTCCGCTCTGCAGATGCAACAGTTAATTGCTTTTGGGGGTCCCCTGGTGGCCGTGGGGCCCTAAGTAAGCGCTTGGTTCGCTTATGCCTTGGGCCGGCTCTGGTCTTTGGTATGACTTGGCCAGGGTTTGAACTCACAACCTACCGATCTCAGGGCGGACACTCTAACCACTAGGCAACTGAGTAAAGAAAAAGACCTGTGTTCTTGTTTCTCATAATGATAGGTATATTTTGCAAAAAAGTGCAGTTCCCCTTAAACAAGTCAACTGCGTGTGCAGTGCAAGGTGCAATGAAGTTATGTCTGCTTGTAAAGACCAAACAGATCCATCACTCTGTTTCTATTCATTACAATTACACTCAGCTGTAAATTATATCTATATATGGCATTTGTGTGCAGAGCACGGACCTTTTACGTGATATATTGTATCAAATATATCACATTAATCAAAACAATCTTTTCATCATGTTAGGTTAGTGTGCATTTGAGCACGGTGTGGTGTGATGGAGTGACACCAGATGTTGACTAGAGACCTGTCAGCGGATGCTATTAGGGCTGGGCGATATGGCCTTTTTTTAATATCTCGATATTTTTAGGCCATATCGTGATACATGATACATGTCTCGATATTTTGCCTTAGCCTTGAATGAACACTTGATGCATATAATCACAGCAGTTTGATGTTTCTATGTGTCTACATTAAAACATTCTTGTTCATACTGCATTAATATATGCTACTTTTAAAGGCCTACTGAAACCCACCACTACCGACCACGCAGTCTGATAGTTTATATATCAATGATGAAATATTAACATTGCAACACATGCCAATACGGCCTTTTTAGTTTACTAACTTGCAATTTTAAATTCCCAGGAGTTTCTTGTTGAAAACGTTGCGGAATCATGATGTGTCCACATGACGTCACGGACTGTAAGGAAATATTAGCGCTGCGCACACACACAGCTAAAAGTCGTCTGCTTTAAACGCATAATTACACAGTATTTTGGACATCTGTGTTGCTGAATCTTTTGCAATTTGTTCAATTAATAATGGAGAAGTCAAAGTAGAAAGATGGAGGTGGGAAGTTTTAGCCTTTAGCCACACAAACACACGGTGATTCCTTCTTTAAAATTCCCGGAGGTGAAGCTTACCTATGGATCAGAGCGGTAAAGCGAACATGGATCCCGACCAAATGTCAACCAGCAGTTTTCGGTGAGAAAATTGTGGTAAAAAGTTGCCACTTACCGTAGATCAGCTGAGCTTGTGCTATCCATACAGGTACCGTCGACTTCCCTCAGACACTGGCCTCAAGACACCCGTGGACACACACTTCTCCGACTATCAGGTGCTATTAAACTCACTAAAACACTAGCAACGCAATAGAAAGATAAGGGCTTTCCCAGAATTATCCTAGTAAATGTGTCTAAAAACATCTGAATCCGTCCCAATGCAATCACCTTTTTTTTTTAACTTGATTTTTTATTCATTTATTTATTTTTATAGTCCTTGCTATCAATATCCTCAAACACGAATCTTTCATCCTCGCTCAAATTAATGGGGGAATTGTTGTGTTCTCGGTCCCAATAGCTCTTTTTGTTGGAGGCTCCCATTAAAAACAATGTGAGGATGTGAGGAGCCCTCACACGGGTGACGTCATCATCTGTGACTTCCGGTAAAGACAAGGCTTTTCTATTAGCGTCCAAAAGTTGCGAACTTTATCGTTGATGTTCTCTACTAAATCCTTTCAGCAAAAATATGGCAATATCGCGAAATGATCAAGTATGACACATAGAATGGACCTGCTAGCCCCGTTTGAATAAGAAAATCTCATTTCAGTAGGCCTTTAAAATTTCATGCAGAGAGTATTATGGTTTACTAAGTGGAGGTGACGGCAGACACCAGAGGGCAGTAATGTTCAATGATTTGTATATAATCTAACAATAGAAAATAAACTAAGGAAATGGAGTGTGACATAATCCAAGACTGTGTATGGTGTATGACTATGTGTGGAATTTAACCGAAGTGTGTGTTACCAAGTGTTGAACGAGAGATGAGGAAGTCCAGGGGCGGAAGCGTAGTCGAGAGGCAGGAGCGAGGCGTTGTTGTCCGGGAGAAAGTGAGGAGTCGAAAAAAAACATAAAGCGCGGGGGAGGCAAGGAAGATCCGGGAGCACAAGAAGCACAGCTTGACTCGGGGATACACACAGGGAAGGTACGGAAAGCTATACTCCGGCGCCTGCATGCCAAGTTGTGCAGGCTAATGAAGGCAGGTCCTTCATTACGGGCAGGTGTTGTGATTGTTGGTGAATGATTACAGCTGGCGGCCGCTGCATGGGGGAGTCGCTTGTCCCTGGGCGTGTCCGGAGGTGCGCTCACTGGAGTGCTGTTGGCAAGGGTCTGAGCCGTAACAGAGAGGGAAATCACAACTAAGTCAATTTAGCAAAACTGTATTTATTAAACAGTTATTAAACAGTGGCACAAACATTTATGTCATTTCCAAAACAAAGTGCAAGATTGTCAGAGACATTTTAAAACAAGCTATTAGTGCACTTTTTGTTCAGGCTTACACTAAGATGACATATCAAAACAACACTAAATTAAAGTGCACTTTTTGTACAGAACGCCTCTACAATAGTTTAAAAAAAGTGCACTTTTGTGCATGATGTCACACAAGATATTTCAATAAGTGTCAAATAAAAATGAACTGCATAAGGTTGACTTTTTTTCATACGGTGTTGATCTCGAAATGTTTGCCTCGGCATTTTGATGGTGTGAGCGTGTGGCACCGAATGGAGATGTTGACATGCGGAGTATGCACTCTTCATCTTCTAGCTGGTGACTGTTCAAATGATGCTACATTTTAGCAGTCATGCTAGCAACCCTTTTGTCACACACTTGACAAATTACGGTTGTCTGTTCGACATATTCCCACTTGAAGCCAAACCACCACCAGATGATGGACCCCCTGCTGTTTTTCTTGGGAATTAATTCTTCCTTCATTTGCTACCAGGTTCGCACCTTCTTTTCTCTCGTACCACTCGCAACACAGCTAAAGTTACCAATGCCGCTACCTCTCTGCTCCGCAAGGGCGTATACGTATGTGACGGATGATGTGACAGAATGCAAGGAGGTGCGCTTGCTGTCTGGGAGAAGGAGAGACAGTAAAGAGCAAGAAGAGCCTGTAGTGTAATGCCCGCAGCTAAAAGCAACTGCGTGAGAACGTATACTCGAATATCATGATATAGTCATTTTCTATATCGCACAGAGACAAACCCGCAATATATCGAACATATCGATATATTGTACAGCTCTAGATGCTATCTTGCTTTAGAGCAAATTTATCGTTAGTTATATTACTTACATTTTTCACTGTTTTGAGTGGATTAACATTGGCCTGTAGATTACTGGGTCGCCTCGAGGACAATTGATGAAGCGCGGTCGTGACTTGTGACTAAATCGCGTTCACTTCAAACTGAAACTAACTCTTACTAGTGTGCGAGACTTTAGTGGAGGAAATATTGTTTTGTTACAAACTTTTGTGTGGTTTTGCTCCCTTATTTCTGATTATTCCAAGCTGATTATCTTATAATACCCATGTCTTTTTTATGTAGAGCAGCGCACCTGAAGTTAATGTGACAGTGTGTCGTATTTTGACAGTCAATTGGATAAAAGAATATAATAATAACTGTGTATTTGGTCCAAAATGTTAACAATGCTTTTGACCGACCCAATTAGGAGCCACAGAGAAGTTTCTTTAGTGCAAAAATTAAGACTAAAGTGATGAAGCTGTATTTTCAATTTCACTTTAATTTTTTTGGACAGTTTAATTAAGAAACAGGTCAAACATAATTTTGTTTATTTATTTTAAAACAACAAAATTGTTTGTAATTTTTTTTTCATCAGTTATTTTTCTAATCAGCCTGACTTAATCCTAAGGTTTATGTATTAAATAAATAGTAATCTTTGTGATTAACACAAGGTTTCACGTCCTTCGACAAGTTTGTATACTGTAAGTAAGTTTCGATATAATTATTGAATGCGATCAAAATCAGTGTAGTGGCTAAAGTTGGATCCCGAGGTCAAAAAGGTTAAGAATACTGCATTTCTACTCTATAGTAATGGTGTAGTTGACCATTTTAGTTTTATTATTTCATCTTGAGGGTGCTGCAGCACACTAGTGTCCTACAAGAGACGGTAAGGTGTGTTGTGGAAATGTTTTCCATTTACCAGTATTCAAAATGGTAAAAAAAAAAAAAGCTCAGTTACAGCAAATATCAATCAATGTTTATTTATATGGCCCTAAATCACAAGTGACTTAAAGGGCTGCACAAACCACAACGACATCCTCGGTAGAGCCCACATAAGGGCAAGGAAAAACTCACACCCAATGGGACATCGGTGACAGTGACAATGATGACTATGAGAAACCTTGGAGAGGACCGCATATGTGGGCAATCTCCCCACCTAGGGGACCGAAAGCAATGGATGTCGAGCGGGTCTACCATGATATTGTGAAACTCCAATCCATAGTGGATCTAACATAACGGTGTGTCAATAATCTAATCTAAAAAAAATTTATCACTTCTGGTTATAAGTGCAGTTAAATAATATTCCACTAGACAGCAGCAGATAGCTAAGGGCCTTGTTAGTCACAATATTATTAGTGAATTTACAATCACTCAGGTAGCAATGACAAATGTGGATACATTTTTGAAAGAGGAAACATAAAAACTCTAAACTGGGCTGCTAAAAAGATGTTTACGTGCATCTTTATGAAGAAATGCCTGTGCAACAAGTGCGCCAGATATTACGGCTAGGGTTGCAAAGGGGTGGAGAGTTTAGGGTAAACTTCCAGAAACTTTCCGGAAATTAACCACGGGAAGTTAAGCTCGGGAAGTTTGAAAATATAGACCATTTTTTGATTATTCAAAGTTGGAGACCGTCCATGGGAATTAATGGGAATATATGGGAATTGATGGGGAATTACAATAATTATATATTATTGGGCACTTGTCAATATGCTGCTGCATGTGTGTGGCATTTTTGACACAGCTCTTTGCACATTATTTGCAAATGTACACAGTGAGTGAGTGAGTGAATTATATTTATATAGCACTTTTTCTCTAGTGACTCAAAGCGCTTTACATAGTGAAACCCAATATACAACCTTTCCACCTTCATTGGTTGGGGAAATGTCTCCACCCATCAGATGGTGTACGTGGCTTAATTCTGTTTGTATTTATTTGTTCTTGTAAAACATTAATGCAAGCCACACACAGATATAGTCAGCTAAAAAATTGGAGTAGTCTTTAAAAATATTTTCCTGATGGACACATGAATAGAAATAGGCTAGATGAATAAATGAACACTCAATCAGCTTGCTAAATCCAACTATAACCTACATTTTTGTGTGACAACAGACTGGCTAACAGAACAGAAGGCAGAGGAAACTACACATTTTGATTTAGTATTTGCTAGTTGAACTTTACAGATCACAAAAAAGGTAATTTCGGATCGCTAACCTTGTTAGCATAAATGAATGGGATTCAACATAGAGAAAATTAGCATCACAGCTAACGGAGAAATTATTTTCGGTTCATTATGAGACTGTGGTGGTACATAAACCTAGCTAGTTAGAGGTATTGGCCCCCAAAATAATTTAACAAGTACAGGAACATCTAACTGGCTTGAATGGAAGTCTGCTGGAGTAGTCTACAGTTATACAGTAACACCTCTATTAAATTTAAATACTATAGATCAAATATATTTACCGCAGTAATATCATCAAAACTCACCTGACTGGATGAAGTCCTTGGGTTAAAATACTAGTGTGGCCTCAATAGTCCTGCTGTAGTGTGTAGCAGGGTGGGAATTATCTGGTTATGTGTTGGAAGAATGCACTGCACATGTGATGGAGGAATGCACATTGAAGGGTTGAAATTTTACTGAATTTGCATTAAATCAGGTTGTTTTAGTTAATCATGCTGCAAGATCTGGAAAGGTGCATTCAATGTTTATTCCCATTAATTCCCGTTAATTCCCATGGACAGTTTCCAACTTTGAATATTCCCAGAATTTTGAAACCCTAATTGCAGCTATGTCCAGACAAACATGGATATTTAAAAATTGCATATTTTTCTTGTTTGTACTGCCTATACTTCAATGTTTGGCTACGTTAAAACAAATACATTTTATACCTTCAACTTTATTCAAAACCTCTTGTTCCTCCTGTTTTCAGCTACATTTGTTTCCCTGCAAGCCCAAGTCCACATAAAACTACTTCCGAGTAAACTTTATGTCTCAAATAGATTTGCAAAAGATAAGTTCAAAAATCTGTTAAACGTTTAGTCTACTTTTCAATTTTGAACAGAATCGTAAATTGGCAGGCCCAAGCGCATTGTGAGGGTCTGCTGGGAACGTCTGGCAGAGTCTCCTGTCAGAGAGTGTTTCAATTCCCACCTCCGGAAGAACTTTGAACATCTCAAGAGGGAGGTGCTGGACATTGAGTCCAAGTGGACCATGTTCCGCTCCTCTATTGTCGAGGCGGCTGATTGGAGCTGTGGCCGCAAGGTTGTTGGTGCCTGTCGTGGCGGTAATCCCAGAACCCGTTGGTGAACACCAGCAGTGAGGGATGCCGTCAAGCTGAAGAAGGAGTCCTATCGGGTTCTTTTGGCTCACAGGACTCCAGGGGCAGTGGACGGGTAACAGCGGGTGCGGATGGTGTTCTGCTGACTTCGAGTGCGGATGTTGTGGATCGGTGGAGGGAGTACTTCGAAGACCTCCTCAATCCCACCAACACGTCTTCCTATGAGGAAGCGATGCCTGGGGAATCTGTGGTGGGCTCTCCTATTTCTGGGGCTGAGGTTGCTGAGGTAGTTAAAAAGCTCTTTAAGAAGGGGGACCGGATGGTGTGTTCCAACTATCGTGGGATCACACTCCTCATCCTTCCAGGTTAGGTTTATTCAGGTGTACTGGAGAGGAGGCTACGCCGGATAGTCGAACCTCGGATTCAGGAGGAATCCGAGGTTCCTCCTGTGGTTTTCGTCCTGGTCGTGGAACTGTGGACCAGGTCTATACTCTCAGCAGGGTTCTTGAGGGTGCATGGGAGTTTGCCCAACCAGTCTACAAGTGCTTTGCGGATTTGGAGAATGCATTCGACCGATTCCCTCGGGAAGTCCTGTGGGGAGTGCTCAGAGAATATGGGGTACCGGACTGTCTTTTTGTGGCGGTCCGCTCCCTGTATGATCAGTTTCAGAGCTCGGTCCGCATTGCTGGCAGTAAGTCGGACACGTTTCCAGTGAGGGTTGGACTCCGCCAAGGCTGTCCTTTGTCTCCGATTCTGTTCATAACTTTTATGGACAGAATTTCTGGGCGCAGTCAAGGCGTTGAGGGGTTCCGGTTTGGTGGCCGCGGGATTAGGTCTCTGCTTTTTGCAGATGATGGCTTCATCTGGCCGGGATTTTCAGCTCTCACTGGATCGGTTCGCAGCAGAGTGTGAAGCGACCGGAATGAGAATCAGCACCTCCAAGTCCGAGTCCATGGTTCTCGCCCGGAAAAGGGTTGGGTGCCATCTCCGGGTTGAGGAGGAAACCCTGCCCCAAGTGGAGGAGTTCAAGTACCTAGGAGTCTTGTTCACGAGTGGGGGAAGAGTGGATCGTGAGATCGACAGGCGGATCGGTGCGGCGTCTTCAGTAATGCGGACGTTGTATCGATCCGTTGTGGCGAAGAAGGAGCTTAGCCGGAAGGCAAAGCTCTCAATTTACCGGTCGATCTACGTTCCCATCCTCACCTATGGTCATGAGCTTTGGGTCATGACCGAAAGGATAAGCGGCCGAAATGAGTTTTCGAAGCTCTGCCATACGGGAGGAACTCAAAGTAAAGCCGCTGCTCCTCCACATCGAGAGGAGCCGGATGAGGTGGCTCGGGCACCTGGTCAGGATGGCACCCGAGCCCCTCCCTAGGGAGGTGTTATGAGCACGTCCAACCGGTAGGAGGCCACGGGGAAGACCCAGGACACGTTGGGAAGACTATGTCTCCCGGCTGGCCTGGGAATGCCTCAGGATCCCCCGGGAAGAGCTGGACGAAGTGGCTGGGGAAAGGAGCGTCTGGGCTTCCCTGTTTAGGCTGCTACCCCCGCGAACCGACCTCGGATAAGTGGAAGAAGATGGATGGATGGATGGATCGTAAATTGGAACGGTCTGAGAACAAATATTGAAAATACAAGTTGTTATTTAGTTTTGGTTTTATATTGAAAAACTGATTTACAAATAATACACATATTTGCGTCCACTGTAGCGCTTCCATATTTGCAACAACAATTTAGCCTGGAAATGATCTCTCAGCCTCAGGCACGCTCCCCTTCAACATTAGCATGGCCGAACGCCGCCGGGTAGACGAGACTGACAGCTAGGTCGCCGTTTGCGAGCCGTGAAGCAGACGCCAAGGCTTCTGGTTCTGCTCAGATTTACATGAACTCTTTAGTCAGCGACCCCATTAACAAGTCAAATAAAATACTTTTTCATCTGGCGACAAAGCATTTCAAAACAAGTGCCTTTCCTGGCACACACTTTACACAATTTATTTGCTTTGTTTCGGTCTTAGCGTTTGTTTGGTGACCTATATTTCATTTGACCACTTATGGCGGTATTGAGGGGCTGTTTATAAGTGACAGGGCAATGGGGGTGACTGCAGTTTACGCTTCTTTTTTATATACTCAAAGGGTTCTTGAGCAAGACACTTCACCCTTGCTCCTGATGGGTCGTGGTTAGGGGCCTTGCATGTGTGGAAATGTGTGTGTGAATTTGGAAATAACATCAAAGCGCTTTGAGTACCTCGAAGGTAGAAAAGCGCTATACAAGTATAACCCATTTACCATTTACCATAGTAGAGGTGAAATGATTCCACAATAATCTGAGTAACAATCTCAATAATCTACATTGCAAATTCGTTTTTTACCAAACTAAAAGCATGTTGTTACTTTTAGCAAGCACCTGAAGATAAGTTAGCCGTGTAAGCTAAAAATGGTCACAACATAGCTGTTAATGTAAGAAACATATTGGCTTTACTGATGTTCGCCAAGTTCATACAATGTACGGTGTGAGTGATACAAATGTAATGTTTGTTCAGAAATGCCGCCATGGCAGTACACAAATGGTTATTAGCGCTAATTTGTAATTTGCGAACATACTACTTCCTGGTATAAGGTTAAAAGTTAAAGGTATCAAACTTATTGGAGCTCAGGGGCTGCATGGAGGAAAATATATTCCCATGTGGGCCGGGCTGGTATAATCATGGCATAATAACTTCAAATAAAGACAACTTCACATTGTTTTCTTTGTTTTACTTTGGCCTAAAATAGAACACGCAGATTATGAAAATGTACATAAAACAAATAATCCTCTTGGCAAATTAGTTGAAAATTCAGAAGAAAAAAATTGGTGCAATTTCAAAACACCTTAAAGCAGTGGTTTTCAACCTTTTTTCAGTGATGTACCCCCTGTGAACATTTTTTAAATTCAAGTACCCCCTAATCAGAGCAAAGCATTTTTGGTTGAAAAAAAGAGATAAAGAAGTAAAATACAGCACTATATCATCAGTTTCTGATTTATTAAATTGTATAACAGTGCACAATATTGCTCATTTGTAGTGGTCTTTCTTAAACTATTTGGAAGAAAATATATAAAAATAACTAAACACGTGTTGAAAAATAAACAAGTGATTCAATTATAAATAAGGATTTCTACACATAGAAGTAATCATCAACTTAAAGTGCCCTCTTAGGGGATTGTATTAGAGATCCATCCGGATTAATGAACTTAATTCTAAGCATTTCTTCCCCAAAAAACCCCCAAAACTTTAACATCAATATTTATGGAACATGTCCACAAAAAAATCTAGCTGTCGACACTGAATATTGCATTGTTGCATTTATTTTCAGTTTATGAACTTACATTTATATTTTGTTGAAGTACTATTCAATAATATATTTATAAAATATTTTTGAATTGTTGCAATTTTTATAATATTTAAAAAAAATCTCATGTACCCCTTGGCATACTTTCAAGTACCCCCAGGGGTACGCGTACCCCCATTTGAGAACCACTTCCATAAAGGACACAATGTTACGTCTGGGTCGCATGGTTGCGGTGGTCGTGTCCCCAAAATGCAGGAAGGACGGCAGGAAATCAGCGTGAGGTTAGGATGCTTATTTATTTTCAATAAGCGAGGGAAAATAAATACAAACAGGGCACTGGTGGGGGACTTTGTCACATGGTGTGGAAAGAACCACCTCCAGCTTAATGTGACGAAGACCAAGGAGCTGGTTGTGGACCTGGGAAGGACGAGGAGTACTCCGGCGACCCATGTTTCCCTTAACGGAAACTTTAACATAGGAACAAGAAAAAGCTACTGACAAGTAGGGGAAACCATAACGAAAACTGTCGCATGAAGCGAGCAATACTGCCAGAAAGAATGTGGCGCGAGGCAGGAATAGATAGCACTCTGATTAGTGACCAGGAGCCGGTGAGCGTCCCGACCACTAATCAGAGGCAGTTGACGAAAATCAGCACTCATGGCAACTAAGAAAACAAACGAGGGTGCTGAAACAAAAATTAAACAACAACTAAAGAAATATCAAACTAAACCTAACATGACCCGGGCGCTGGATCATGACACACAATGAACTTAGACATTGTCTCAGTGTTTTTACAAAGCTACTAAACTTCAAGCACTTCCTGTTAAGCATTCTCATGTTGGTAGTTCACCATTAAATACGTGTGTAGAAAAGCAACTGAGTGTTTCCTCAAACCGTCGCCTTGGAGACCTGGTTCGAACCCCGCCTCTGCCACTCAAGTCACTGCCATTGTGTAATTGAGCAAGACACTTCACCCTTGCTCCCTGCCACAATAGTGTATGAATGGATATGAATGTTTGGTGGTGGTCAAGGGGGGCGTAGAGTTAGGGTTAGTCAGTCTACCCCAGGGCAGCTTGCACCATTGTGTGAATGTGGAGTGAATGAATGATGGGTTCTCTCTTCTCTGTGAGCGCTTTGAGTGTCTATTGAATAGAAAAGCGCTATGTAAATCCAATCCATTGTTATTTATTATCCACAACTGCCACAACACATTTATCGTCATTCAAATATTACACTTTAATGTAAACAAAACAATTCTCAAAATGACAACACGACGAAAATGAAGGTAACAGAGCTACGAACTTAACCAATGTGAACATACTACATTTAAATATGAAATCAATTTGATAAAACAACAAATTCAGAAACACACATTCTTACAATGGAGTTCAGGGGGCGCCTCACACCATCAACCAATTGCAAGCACTGCATGGAACTCTAACTACATACAGTGGGGCAAAAAAGTATTTAGTCAGAGGTCTGTAATTTTCATCATAGGTACACTTCAACTGTGAGAGACAGAATGTGAAAAACAAATCCAGGAATTCACATTGTAAGAATTTTAAAGAATAGATTTGTAAACTATGGTGGAAAATAAGTATTTGGTCTCTTCAAACAAGGAAGATCTCTGGCTCTCATGGACCTGCAACTTCTTCTTTAAGAAGCCCTTCTGTCCTCCACTCGTTACCTGTATTAATAGCACTTATTTGAACTCGTTATCTGTATAAAAGACACCTGTCCACAGCCTCAAACAGTCAGACTCCAAACTCCAGTAATACCAAGACAGAAGAGCTGACGAAGAACACCAGGAAACGAATTGTAGACCTGCACCAGACTGGGAAGAGTGAATCTACAAAAGGCAAGTAGCTTGGTGTGAAAAAATCAACAGTGGGAGCGATTATCAGAAAATGGAAGACATACAAGACCACTGATAATCTCCCTCGATCTGGGGCTCCACGCAAGATCTCATCCCGTAGGGTCAAAATGATCCTGAGAACGGTGAGCAAAAATCCCAGAACCACACGGGTGGACCTGGTGAATGACCTGCAGAGAGCTGGTACCAAAGTAACAAAGGTTACCGTCAGTAACACACTACGCCGACAGGGGATCAAATCCTGCAGTGCCAGACGTGTCCCCCAGAGCATGTCCAGGCCCATCTGAAGTTTGCCAGAGAGCACATGGATGATACAGCAGAGGATTGGGAGAATGTCATGTGGTCAGATGAAACCAAAATAGAACTTTTTGGTATAAACTCAACTCGTCGTGTTTGGAGGAAGAAGAATACTGAGTTGCATCCCAAGAACACCATACTAACTGTGAATCATGGGGGTGGAAACATTATGCTTTGGGGCTGTTTTTCTGCTAAGGGGACAGGACAATGGATCCGTGTTAAGGAAAGAATGAATGGGGCCATGTATCGTGAGATTTTGAGCCAAAACCTCCTTCCATCAGTGAGAGCTTTGAATGGTTGACCAAATACTTATTTTCCACCATAATTTACAAATACATTCTTTAAAATTCCTACAATGTGAATTCCTGGATTTTTTTTTCACATTCTGTCTCTCACAGTTGAAGTGTACCTATGATGAAAATTACAGACCTCTGTCATCATTTTAAGTGGGAGAACTTGCACAATCGGTGGCTGACTAAATACTTTTTTGCCCCACTGTAGATGATGGTCATAACAACTTAGGTCTTTGCATCTTACCATTTCGTTATTTTATCTGTTGAATGGATAATTTACAATGAAAGAAGGGATTGTGCGTCGATACTGCATTAGTCTGCTGCCAGCCAAAACAAGTGCAACTGATTACTTGCACCAGATCTTATTGGAGTAGCGGCAGCCAATCCAGAGGGCGTTTGTAGTCAGCTGACACTCATCTTTCAACATTGTCATGTGTGCTGTGTGTTACACTTTAAAAGCTATTGCGACATCCAGTGGACATATTTAGAACAGCAGTTTCTTTCATTAAAATATTGCAGCTAATTCTTATATTTAGCAAACTCTTCTTGCGGGCTGTGCCCCAGATTAAACATGTTTATGGGTCTGATGCTGTATATTGATGATGATAGTTAAGGAAACTTTAAAAATGCAGGTAAATGTGTTTTATGTTTACAATGTGTGAAAACTTCAACTGTCAAATTTAAAGTGATAATAGCGATTTAATGAAAGTTTCCTTTAACGGCATCATTTTTTTTTATTAGCGCGTGTTTCTTGTGTGACCTGCAGTCCATACCGCAGCGGCAAAAAAAAAAAAAAAAAAAAAAAAAGCAGTGTTCCAGCTGATTACTTGAGTCACAGGAAAGATTGAAGAGCAGAAATGGACAAAAAAAAAAAGGTACAAACCCCGTTTCCATATGAGTTGGGAAATTGTGTTGGATGTAAATATAAACAGAATACAATGATTTGCAAATCCTTTTCAACCCATTCAGTTGAATATACTACAAAGACAACATATTTGATGTTCAAACTCTGCCCACTGGGTGTGAGTTTTCTTTGCCCTTTTGTGGGTTCTTCCGAGGATGTTGTAGTCGTAATGATTTGTGCAGTCCTTTGAGACATTTGTGATTTGGGGCTATATAAATAAACATTGATTGACATTGATTGAAACTGATAAACCTTTTTTTTGTTGCAAATAACCATTAACTTTAGAATTTGATGCCAGCAACAAGTGACAAAGAAGTTGGGAAAGGTGGCAATAAATACTGATAAAGTTGAGGAATGCTCATCAAACACTTATTTGGAACATCCCACAGGTGTGCAGGCTAATTGGGAACAGGTGGGTGCCATGATTGGGTATGAAAGCAGCTTCCATGAAATGCTGAGTAATTCACAAACAAGGATGGGCGAGGGTCACCACTTTGTAAGCAAATTGTCAAACAGTTTTACAACAACATTTCTCAACAAGCTATTGCAAGGAATTTAGGGATTTTACCATCTATGGTCTGTAAAATAATCAAAAAGTTCAGAGAATCTGGAGAAATCACTGCACGTAAGCGATGATATTACGGACTTTTGATCCCTCAGGCGGTACTGCATCAAAAAATGACATCAGTGTGTAAAGGATATCGTCATATGGGCTCAGGAACACTTCATAAAACCACTGTCAGTAACTACAGTTGGTTGCTACATCTGTAAGTGCAAGTTAAAACTCTACTATGCAAAGCCAATCCCATTTATCAACAATGTCCTGAAACGCCGCCGGTTTGGCTGCGCCAGAGCTCACCTATGATGGACTGAAGCAAAGTGGAAAGGTTTTCCTGGGTCTGACGAGTCCACATTTCAAATTATATTTGGAAACAGAGGACGTGGTGTCCTCCAGAACAAAGAGGAAAATAACCATCCGGATTGTTATACGCGCAAAGTTCAAAAGCCAGCATCTGTGATGGTATGGGGGTGTATTAGTGCCCAAGGCATGGGTAACTTACACATCTGTGAAGGCACCATTAATGCTGAAAAGTCCATACAGGTTTTGCAAAAACATATGTTGTCATCCAAGCAACGTTATCACGGGCGCCCCTGCTTATTCTAGCAAGACAAGTGTTACAACAGCATGGCTTCGTAAAAAAAGAGTGCGGGTACTTTCCTAGCCCGCCTGCAGTCCAGACCTGTCTCCCATCCGGACTGTTAAACGACTGAAGGTCTACATGAAACAAGAATGGGAAAGAATTCCACTTTCAAAGCTTCAACAATTAGTTTCGTCAGTTCCCAAACGTTTATTGAGTGTTGTTAAAAGAAAAGGTGATGTAACACAGTGGTGAACATGCCCTTTCCCAACTACTTTGTCACGTGTTAAGGCCATGAAATTCCAAGTTAATTATTATTCGCAAAAAAAAACAAAGTTTATGAATTTGAACATCAAATATCTTGTCTTTGTAGTGCATTCAAATGAATATAGGTTAAAAATGATTTGCAAATCATTGTATTACGTTTTCATTTACATCTAACACAATTTCCCAACTCATATGGAAACGGGGTTTGTATATTGAACTGCAAGGTTAGCTTTGAAGGCATAACAGGTGCGTCTCACCACAAGATCAACGTTATTTCCCTCCTGTGGCTGGGAGTTACCAGCAGTGTTGCCAAGTCCGGGTATTACAGGGATTTTTTTTTATAAAGTCTCCTGCAAAGTTTGTGAGTCGCGGGTTCCAGGTTTATGGGCCTTGTTTTGCTGTCCCCACAATAATAATAATAATAAAAAATAAAAAAAAACAGCCTTCCGCCCGATTGTAGCTGAGATAGGCGCCAGCGCCCCCCGCGACCCCGAAAGGGAATAAGCGGTAGTAAATGGATGGATGGAAAAAAAAACAGGGCGCACCGATAGGTAGTTTGTGCTTTTCTACACATTTCCTGATTATTGCGCCCCATGTTGACTTGGCACACTCATGCAAATGGTGCATGTGCAACCACGCCGGAGCCCCGAGTGTTTGTGTGTGTGTGTGTGTGTGTGTGTGTGTGTGTGTGTTCAGCTGCCAAAAAAAGCACAATGTTTAATAAACAAACATTTTCATCCATCAAACAAAATGTCCAGTCCCATGTTGGGTGTACATTTTAATAATGTACATTTATTAAAGATTAAAAATATATTTTGTGATTAATCACGATTAATAATGGGTTAAAGGCGTACTGAAACCCACTACTACCGACCACGCAGTCTGATAGTTTATATATCAATGATGAAGTATTAACATTGCAACACATGCCAGTATGGCCTTTTTAGTTTACTAAATTGCAATTTTAAATTTCCCGCGAGTTTCTTGTTGAAAACGTTGCAGAATGATGACGCGTGCGCGTGACGTCACGGACTGTCAGGAAATATTAGCGCTGCACCACAAGCGGCTAAAAGTCGTCTGCTTTAATCGCATAATTACACAGTATTTTGGACATCTGTGTTGCTGAATCTTTTTCAATTTGTTCATTTAATAATGGAGACTATAAAGAACAATGCTGTTGGTGGAAAGCGGTGGATTGCAGCTGTCTTTAGCACCGAGACACAGCCTGTGTTTCTTTGTTTGTTGTGAAGCTTTAACACAGAGCGGTCAAGCGAACATGTTTTCTCTACGTCATCCAGCATGTTTTTGGATGGGAACATTGTGATATATATATATCTTTCCGGAGACATCATTGGATTATTCATCGTCCTGCAGCAGCTGTCAAAAAAGGCAGCTGTGAGCTTGGCTTGTCGGCTTCTCTCTGAGACATTGCGTGTTCACCGCATCCATTTGACCTCGAGGTATGTCTTTACAATCTTTACAATCTCACTAAAACACTATTAAAACAATAAGCAGATAAGGGATCTTCCAGAATTATCCTAGTAAATGTGTCTAATTACATCTGAAATGCTCACACTGCCGCCGCCCGGAGCCTTCACTTTTTTTGTTGTTTTTTTTTTCTACTCCTTCACTATCAATATCGTAATTCACGAATCTTTCATCCTCCCTCAAATTAATGGTGAAATTGTCACTTTCTCGGTCTGAATTGCTCTTTCAGCTGGTGGCTCCCATTATAAACAATGTGAATATGTGTGGAGCCCTGCAACTCGTGACGTCACGGGCACATACTTCCGGTAAAGGCAGGACTTTTCTATTAGCGACCAAAAGTTGCAAACTTTACCGATGATGTTCTCTACTAAATCCTTTCAGCAAAAATATGGCAATATCGCGAAATGATCAAGTATGACACATAGAATGGACCTGCTATTCCCGTTTAAAAAGGAACATCTCATTTCAGTAGGCCTTTATAAGGGCTGTTTGCAACTTCCTCACAGTAACATTTTTCTAAGCAATACATGTTACAAAAACTAGCTTGTGTTACTATTAGTGATTTACCAGAACACATTTGTTTGACAACTGTCTGTATTTTTCACAATTATAAAGTTTTATGGAAAACATTTTTTTTACCAGCCTGAATAAAATGATTGGCGCAGGGAGCACGTACACGCATACAAAAACAGTTCAAGAAAAGCAACGAACAATTTGCAGCCATGCTGTTGTTTTGATAGAATATACAGTCATTGACAGCTAACACTAGCTGTCCTAATTGCTAATATCAACTAACAACACCTACGTAAAACTAATGCTTTACAACATACGTAATTACGTCATTATGTTAGGAGTGTGACTTGGATTTGTTTTGCTTCTTCGACGCAGAGGGAATTTGGGACGAGCCAGGCGTGAATTAAGGTACATAATTATTGATTAATAAACAAACAGACTAAAACAAAAGGCAAACAAATGGCGCGCTCGAGGGCGGAAAACTTGGCTATGAAACAAAAGACTAAAACCGGGGCTATAACTATAAACATGAAACCAAAACACTTGCTCAATGGCATGAATAACAATGAACTATAAACAAAAACAGCACGATGGCTTGGCTATGAACAACTAAAACAAAACACTTACTGTGACCAAAAACAAGGGGCAGGAATAGCAAGGTGCTTGGCAGGTGATCGAGGGCGTGAAAGATGTGCAGCATAGGTAGGTACTGTAGGTTGGCAAGTAAAGGTCCCAGCCCGAGGAACAGAAAACAAATGACTTAAATACTGGCTGTGGTAATTGTAAACAGGTGTGAGAGCTGAGGACCGGGGCGTGACTTGGAGACCAGGTGGAAATTAATGGGTAACTATGGAAACAAACAAAACCAGGAAGTGCAAAACGGGAAACAAGAGTCCAAAAATCAAAACATAACATGATCAAACATAAGACCTGATTCACAGGCATGACATATGTACGAAAAAGCTCCGAGAGTGCAGGATATACTGTGTGAAATACATTGGAAAATTAGCGCCCTCTAGGCATCTGTGTAAATGTCGCAAACAACCTCTTTAACTATGGGCAAAATGCGATTCGTAGTGATTACATATTTTAATCTTATGACAGCCCCAATTACAATGTGTACATTTGATGCTGTTTCTCAAATGAAGGCACATACAATGGAATAGCGATGTGTTTTAAACAGAAGACTGGTCAAAAACCAACAAAGAAGAGGACGCGGTCAGCACTGCCGCATATGAGTCATTCTGACATGTTTTGTATTTGTCATTGACAGTAACCCTGTGTGCTTAAAAACACAAAACAAGACAAATGTGTTGCACTCGAATGATCTCCTACCCATACGTGTACCTGCAACATATTTTGACTTAGGTATCTTGTTTATTATTAAATGTCTTAACTGTTCTTATGTGTTTATAATTGCTCTTTTACCAAACACAAATGTGTTTTATAAGATTTCTCTTGATAAACCAAAGGAATATTTTGAATACATTTTCAGTTCAATATGCAATTTTGATCGAATATCGGTCCGATATTAGAAAATAAACAAGTATCGGGTGATAGAGTAAGTACTTGCACATAAAATGTCCTATATAACCTCAGATACAAGCAGTCATGCAGCATGTTACTTGTGCAAAGCTGGACAGCCAGATAACATCTAAATGTCCTCCAATAAACACACAAGGTGGGTCACTGTCTTGTACTTTAGTGCAGTATTTTAAAAAAAGGTAAACATAGTAAGCCATAAGCTACTAGGAGATAGCAACTAGACAACACCTAAGCACACAAGATGGGGGTTGTTAATAAGTGTCCTCAGTTGAAAAATATTGCAGTCTAAAACACATGTGTAAACAAGCATATAAAAAGGAATATAATAATTATAGTTGCATATTACTCACAGAGGGCTTCACGGTGGCTCCCAGCTCTGGAACGACCTACCTCTGAGTGTTAGACAAGCCTCCTCTCTTCCTGTTTTTAAATCTCTCTTAAAAACATACTTTTATTCCTTGACTTTTAACACTGAGTGATATCCATCCTGCAATGGCGCCCCATTATACACCTACTGTGAACCTGTTTTTATGTTTTATTTATTCATTTTTTATCATGTTCTGTTTGTGTTGTGTTGATTGCTCGGTTCTCGTATTATCTTTTAACCTGCCCATTGTACAGCACTTTGGCTACCCCTGTGCTTTGTGAATAAAGTTGATTTGATTTGATTTGATTTACTGCGTCTGCCTCACAATACGAAGGTCCTGAGTAGTCAGGGTTCAATCCCGGCCTCGGGATCTTTCTGTGTGGAGTTTGCAAGTCCTCCCCGTGAATGTGTGGGTTCTCTCTGGGTACTCTGGCTTCCTCCCACTTCCAAAGACATGCATTTGGGGATAGGTTGATTGGCAACACTAAATTGGCCCTAGTGTGTGAATGTGAGTGTGAATTTTGTCTGTCTATCTGTGTTGGCCCTGCGATGATGTGGCAACTTGTCCAGGGTGTACGCCGCCTTCCGCTCGATTGTAGCTGAAATAGGCACAAGCGCCCCCCGCGACACCAAAGGGGAATAAGCGGTAGAAATGGATGGATGGATTACTCACAGATACATCTCCAAGGAAGAAGCTCATTAGAAAGTATCCAATAACAAAGGTGTTTGCATTACTTCATTTACTGCTGTCATGCCGCGACCCCAAAAGGGAATAAGCGGTAGAAATGGATGGATGGAAGAAATTTACTGTCATGCTTTAATTTACTGAATTATTTTGACCACTTGATGTCGCCAAAACACAAATTACCACTCCACTTCAAAAGTATAAGGCCATGAAAACATGAACAAAGAGAGTTTCAAAAACACATATTCAAGGTTAAAACGATGTGGTTTCAAAACGGTCTCTGTCTGCACACAAATGCCAACACCGGCTGTTATGCACATTTTGCCCAATCAGAAGCCTGAAAAAAGCAGCCACAGCTGACTTGGTGGCATTACACTTCTATTATCCATTCATCCATTTTCTACCGCTTATTCCTCAGGCTCCAGCTTCCCCCCGGTGACTTCTGTTATTATAATGTTTATTTTGATATCAAGACGTACATCAACATGTAGATTAATTTAAAAATCAGCCTGCACTTATACAAGAGCCCTGGGAACATTATGAATGTGTTTAAAGCCTGCATGCACGCCTGTGCTGCTGAAACCCAAATTATAACATCTTTAATCAGCAACATGGTGATAAATTACATGTGCAGCCAAGTGCACATTATTTCTAAAATTAGCACGCACTAGCGAGCAAAGGAAATTGTTTTGCATGTTTAAGTGCCTATAAGCGCACGGACGTGCGTGTGCCGCTGCAAAACTCTTGTGGAATTATAACGCATTAAATGATCAATATAGAGGTACACGTGCAAGTAAGAGTATTGTTAAGATCCGCTTTTCGGATCGCCACATATTATTGTTTATTCTTCCAATTTTTGTTTCATTCTCCGTCTGATCCCCTTATTTCCTGTTTAGTCCGTCACCATGGTTACACATTAGTTTCACCTGCTCCTCGTTTTCTACACACACCTGTTTCTCCTTGAGGATGTCGTGGTGGTTTGTGCAGCCCTTTGAGACACTAGTGATTTAGGGCTATATAAGTAAACATTGATTGATTGATTGATTGATTACTGCCTATATAAGCCTTCCTCTTTTCTTTGTTCAGCCGTAGTTTGTTCTCATACAACGTTACTGTGATGACTGGTGGGCATCGTAATGCGTTGACGTGAACACAACAAAGGTAAGATCTTAAAATATTCATTTAACAAAAAGAGAGCTGTGAACAGAAATACTGGAGCTAATAAAAAGGTAAACCAAAAACGCTACTATGAAAACTAGGAAATACAAACAGAAAACTAAACTTGGCATGAAAGCACAAAAATGTAAAAACAAAAACAATTAGCATGTGAACTACGAAAAGGCAGGTGACTTAGCATATGAGCTAGCAAGAATAAACGTGAAAAAGTAGCAGTCGTCACTTGTTGCATGAGAGAAAATTATGAACCCAGACCGAATGAACAGAAAAGGCTGGCTTAAGTAGGAGGGTGATAATTAGTAGCAGGTGTGCGGGGCGAGACTAGCAGGTGGACTGATGAGTGACCATGGAGACAAAGCAAACAGGAAATAAGGAGTTGGAGAAATATACAAAATGGAAAAATAAATAGTGTAGATCTGAGCAGCAGATCGCAACAGTATTCCCCCCCAACAAAAGACAGATACCAGATGTATCAAAAAAAAACTAAGCAAAAAACTTGAACCCCCTCCCCAAAACACAAAGTCCACAAACGAAGGGAGGGCGGAGGGAGGCCACGGTGGAGGGTCGACAAGTCATGTGTCCCCGAATCCACTGGGACAAATCATGTGGCGGCGGCGGATGGAAACGCTGCTGCCGCGAAAGTCTTGGCAGGCAAACCTCGAAAAGGCCACATTGGTGGCCGCTGAGAAGGTGGGCGAGCGTTGCGCCAAAAGTTAAGAAGCCTTAAGGTTTTTAGGGAAAGTCTTGAGGGCTGCTGCTGTTTGCGCCATTGGCGTCCAGTTACTGACCTTTGAGAAGGCAGACTGCAGGCCCCAGATTGCTGCTTGCGCAGCAGGCCAACTCGAGGACGCTGAGACGTCGTCGAGGAAGCTGGAGGCGGAGATGTCGTCGCCGAGGAAGCTGGAGGCGGAGTCGTCGCCGCGGAAGCAGGTGCGGGTGCTGCAGCCGAAGAAGGCAGCGTCGTGAAGGCAGGCGTAGTCATCGCCGTCGTGGGAACAGGCGTAGTTGTTGCCGTCGTGGAGGCAGGCGTAGTCATCGCCGTCGTGGGAACAGGCCTAGTTGTCGCCGTCGTGGAAGCAAGTGCGGGTGCTGCAGCCGAAGAATGCGGCGTCGTGAAGGCCGCAGGAGCCAGCGGCGGCATGGAAGCCGCAGTAGTCGTCGGCGGTGTGAAAACCGCTGTTGTCATGGCCGTGGAAGAAGGCGTAGTCGTCGTCGGCGGCGCTGGTGTAGGCTCCAGCCCCGTCGTCACTGCTGGTGTTGGAATGGGCTCCAGCTTTGGAGCTGGTGCTGGAGTGGGCTCCAGCCTAGGAGCAGGTGCTGGTGTGAGAACCAGGTGAAAGTCTGAAACCGGTGTGAGAACCAGTTCTGGGTCGGAGGCTGGTGTGAGAACCAGGCTAGAGTCCATCTCTGGTGCGAGAACCAGGCTGGAGTCCATCTCTGGTGCGAGAACCAGGCTAGGGACAGAACTACATGGACTAGGACAGAGACTAAGACATGGATGGAACACAGGTGGAGGAGGACGCGTTGGAGTTTGTGGCTTAGCAGGTTGGCAACTGTGCTACCTCTGTAGCACAGCTGCCAAACTGAGCCCCCCCTTCAAACAGCGGATGCCAGACGCATTTCTTAACGTGAGAAGAGGTCTCTAAGGGTGGGCGGTGGGAGGTTAGGAGGAGGGCAGATTCCTCCCCACTAGAATTACCCTTATAAAAAGGAGAAAAACCCAAAGATTTTGGCTGGGCTTGAGGACTTAGTGACTGAGATGAAAAAGTAGGTGAAAATTGAGAACTAAACTTGCATCTGGAAAAAACGTCATTATGGAAATCTTTATCAATATTGTCCAGAAAATTAAAGTCAATATCTTTAGAAAAAGGCTGGGAATTATATTCCCCCCCAAAATTTTCGGTGCCGTCACCGGAAGGCGTTGCCGACATGACGTCACCGCTGCCATCTGTGAAAGAGACATGGCAGTCGAAAGAAAGTTTGGACATGAAACTAACGGGATTACCAGGCTTGTGAGGAGTATCCTGGACGGGTTGAAGCTTGCTGTGTTCGCTGAAAGAGAGTCGTTGAGTGAAAGCGTCACTGCAGCGGGCAGCGTGAGCGGATTCGGAAGGCACATCACCGAAATGACGAATCTCCGCCTCCCGTGCTCGGAGCTTTTTCCACGTGCCTATATCAAAAGCGTTCTCTTTCCAGCTGTCAATCGCGAAGGAATTTCTTGCTGGGTTCATACTGTTACGCCTGTTTGGCATCGTGGTGCCGGGTTTGATTCCCTCGTGGATGCGTCAACAAGTGAACAAAGCAAAGATAAGATATAAACAATTTATTTAACGAAAAGGATCTATGAAACAAAACACTGATGCTAATAAAAAGGCAAACCAAAGACAGTAACATAAAAGCTGGGATATACAACAATGAGAACTAAACTGGCACGTAGGCACATAAAAGAGTAAAACAAAACATACAGCATGAGAGCTGGAATGAACAAATGGCTTAGCGTGAAAAGCTAGCGAGAATGTACATACGTGACAGAGTGCAGGCGTAACTCGTTGCGTGAAAGCAAATTATGAACCCAGAAAGAATAATGAAAAGGGACGGGCTTAAATAGGGAAGTAATAAAAAGTGACAGGTGTGCAGAAACCGTGATTAGCAGGTGGGATCAATGAGCAACCATGGTGACTGACTAAACAGGAAGTAAGAAGGTAGAACGACGGAGTGATGCAACAACTGGAAGTATAAACAATAATATTTGGTGATCCAAGTAGCGGATCGCAACAGTTACGTCTGTTTTTGCACATTTGCTCACACGCAATTTGCTATTATCCTCGCGAGCTCTCATGCTACGCATTTATCTCTTTCTTAGCTCTCATGCTAAGTGTTTTGTTTTTCCCTTTTGTGTGCCTACATGCCAATTTTAGTTTTCTATTTGTATATCTTAGCTCTCATGCTAGTGTCCTTTGTTTGTTTTCTTCTACTAGCTCCAGTGTTTTTGTTCCTTAGCTCCTTTTGTTATTTTGATAACCAGTTAATCTTACCTTTGCTGTGTTCGTCATTCGACGCATCCACGGAGGATCATCACAATGCCACACAGGCGTAATAAGTATATTGTCTTTAACACGGCGTGGCGCAGTAGAGAGAGTGGCCGTGCGCAACCCGAGCGTCCCTGGTTCAATTCCCACCTAGTACCAACCTCGTCACGTCCGTTGTGTCCTGAACAGGACACTTCACCCTTGCTCCTGATGGGTGCTGGTTAGCGCCTTGCATGGCAGCTCCCTCCATCAGTGTGTGAATGTGTGTGTGAATGGGTAAATGTGGAAGTAATGTCAAAGCGCTTTGAGTACCTTGAAGGTAGAAAAGTGCTATACAAGTACAACTCATTTATCATTTTACCCATTTAACATTTACAAGAGGGAAGAAGACATGTTTTTTTAGTCCTTCGGGCGGGTTACATGTGTGTGCACGGTCGCGCCCGGCTTCTTCTACACCAGGGGCGCCCATTACGTCGATCGCAAGCTACCGGTCAATCGCGGAGGATGTGTCAGTCGCTCGCTAGCCAGGGATAAAAAAAATAAAAAATAGACCTAAAAATGAGCGCTCATCAATCTTCACCAATACGTCACTTTTTTGGCATTCACGGCACTTGATGGTCTTGTGAGGTTATTAAGAAAAAAATTGTCGAGAAACACTTTTAATTTCAACAGACTCTCACGCCCTACCTGCCGTCAAAACTCTTAAGCCTGACTGCACAGCTCCTATCTTCACCAAAAAAGCGCTGCTTTATCCTGCCTGCCCTAACAAAGTAAGAGTCTCAGAAAGATGGTGTGCACAAGGAGCAAACACGGAGTTTGCCGTAAATATCCATCCATCCATCCATTTTCTACTGCTTATTCCCTTTAGGGGGGGGGGGGGGGGGGTTGGGGGGGGGGCTGGTGCCTATCTCAGCTACAATCGGGCGGAAGGCGGTGTACACCCTGGACAAGTCGCCATCTCATCGCAGTGCCGTAAATATATTTCTTGTAAAGTGTGTAAAAAAAAAAGAAAAAGAAAAAAAAAAAGAGTATGGAAGCTGGACAAAAAATATGCCAAAAACCAACCACTTTCATGTGGTATTGCTTTCTCTCCATTTGAAAATGTGGACGTTATCATCACTACTGTCTGATTCCAATCAATGCAAGTCATCAGAATCAGGCAATACACCAACTTGTTTTCTTGTCTTCATGAAAGAAAGGAATCTATATGTGTTAAACAGGCTTGTATTATCATTAAACACCTTTAACTTGTTAACAAAAACGTTTCTTTCATAAATAAATAAATATAAACTACATATATTAGTGAGGTAGATCCCCTCGACTTGGTCAATTGAAAAGTAGCTCACCTGCAGAAATAGTGTGGGCACCCTTGTTCCACACAAATGGAAGCAACACATGTAAATTAACGTAATGATCTGTCATCAAATAAGAATTAAAACTTTCTTATGACACAAAGCAAAATGTCTTACTTATCAAACTTCCATCAGGTAGAGGTTCGAAAGCGATCGTATACAAAACAGTCAGTCACGTGCGGTCAGGGGAAACAGGGGAGGCAGTGCCTCACCTATGATCATGCAAAGAAATAAAATAAATAATGATAAAATAATTGTAATTGTCGGCTTTTAACTTTTATTTAGTTTCACCAACTAGGATATTTTTTTTCTTCAAAATTGCTGAATTTTCGCAATCCCTCATTAACTGGTGTTTTGCTGAGTGTTCAAAATGGCAGAGAAAAAAGTCTGAGATGAGGCAAACAGTTCTCGTATCTCACGATAGGGTCGCTCATGATCCCAGACATACGGTGGCCTCAGTGGGTAAGTACCGCAGCGTCTTATTTTTTCCGTCTCGTGCACCCCGACTTTCAACATGGATGACTACATTTCCGCACTCAAACAGTTTTCTATCGTGGACTTTCAACCGAAGCAGGAGATAATTACTAAAAGAAGACCAACGCCGGAGCTGAATGGTTTGTTTCAATCAGCCGGACGGAAAGTTACTCGCTCTTTCCAAACGGAGTGGTATACGTGAAACGACTGGCTTTGTGGATGTTCTGCAAGAAACCAACTTTTCTGCTTTCCTTGCCTTCTTTTTTAAACCTGTGGAACTGTGTGGACTCAAATGGGATTTTGTGACCTAAAGAATTTGCAAAGAAGCCTCACCAAACATGAGCGGTCAGTCGCTCACATTCAAAGCTAGATTGCGCTAAAAACATTTGGGATGACGAGGATAGACTTGACTTTGGATAAACAGCGGCGACTCAACATTTGTGTCCACAATGCTGAGGTAAAAGAGAACTGAGATATTTTAAAAGATGTCATCAATGCAACCTTCTTTCTCACCAAACAGCAGCTCGCATTTCGTGGAAATGATGAGAGTAGGAGCTCTGCTAATCGCGGCAACTTTGTTGAACTATTATAAGACTTTTAAAACTGAAGGAAGTGAAGGATGACTTTTACCAGGAAGTGACGGATATTATATATATATATGTGTGTGTGTGTATGTTTGCGCTCTGCGCAGATTATTTGCCATTTGATTGGCAGCAGTTTACGGGTTAAGATGGCGGCGCCCAGAAGGGCTGCTACATCGAGGAGCTCTTGCTAAATATGGAACATTTGGAAGAAATACCGGACAATTCTACAAACTTTATGGCTGGCTCACATCGTGGTCACTCTGTGATCACGTACGACCGCCAGACACTTCTGGATGTGGACATATCGGGCCGTTTTGGACTGATAGACGCGTGCTTGCTAGACCTGCTAACTAGCACGGGAATACTTCGACGGCTACATCCAGTGGCCTGTGAAGCAGGGGAGTATAGTAGCAGCGGGGGCCGTCTACGGAGCAGACGCCAGCGGTGTGATCGGAAACGCGGATGCCGAGTGGGACTAAAAACAAAGCAGAAGGCTAATCCCCACAGAAACACCACTTCCCTCCATCCTGAAGCCGGATTTAAATGGAAGATGCGAGACTACTGGTCTGGGTAAGGAGTCAGTTAAATTAGAACAAGTTTTTTCTGCTTTGATTGTTTCAGAGTTGGACATGCGTTCTACTGAGGTGGCTAACTATTATGCGTGCAGTTTATCAAAGCAACAAACAAACAATCGGAAAATTCCCGTCGTATCAATTCCTAGATATGGTCGTAATTATACTAAATGCACTGGGCATAATAAACACAACATTATTAATATTGCTACTACGGATAATTTGATCAAAAATTCCCTAAAACAGCCCACTACCTATAATATAGGTTTTTTAAACATAATATCATTGTCTCCCAAAACGTTCTTAGTTAATGATATTATCAGAGACAACAATCTTAACGTCATCGGTCTCAGCGAAACCTGGCTTAAACCAAACGACTTTTTTGCGCTAAATGAGGCATGTCCTCCTAACTTTACACATGCGCGTATTGCCCGTCCTCTTAAAAGGGGGGGGGGGGGGGGGCGCATTAATATACAACAAAAACTCTAACCTTAGTCCTAACATAAATAATAAATATAAATCATTTGAGGTGCTTACTATGAGGTCTGTCACACCGCTGCCTCTACACCTGGCTGTTATCTACCGCCCCCCGGGGCTCTATTCGGACTTTATCAATGAATTCTCAGAGTTCGTTGCTGATCTAGTGACACACGCCGATAATATAATCATAATGGGGGACTTTAATATCCATATGAATACCCCATTGGACCCACCGTGCGTAGCGCTCCAGACTATAATTGATAGCTGTGGTCTCACACAAATAATAAATGAACCCACGCATCGCAACGGTAATATGATAGACCTAGTGCTTGTCAGGGGTATCACCGTTTCCAAAGTTACGATACTCCCATATACTAAAGTATTGTCCGATCATAACCTTATAAAATTCGAGGTTCAGACGCATGTTCGTCAAACTAATAATAATAATAACTGCTATAGCAGCCGCAACATTAATATGACCACAACGACAACTCTTGCTGACCTACTGCCCTCGGTAATGGCACCATTCCCAAAGTATGTGGGCTCTATTGATAACCTCACTAACAACTTTAACGACGCCCTGCGCGAAACCATTGATAACATAGCACCGCTAAAGTTAAAAAAGGCTCCAAAAAAGCGTACCCCGTGGTTTACAGAAGAAACTAGAGCTCAGAAATTATTATGTAGAAAGCTGGAACGCAAATGGCGCACGACTAAACTTGAGGTGCACCATCAAGCATGGAGTGATAGTTTAATAACTTATAAACACATGCTTACCTTAGCTAAAGCTAAATATTACTCAAATCTCATCCACCGTAATAAAAACGATCCTAAATTTTTGTTTAGTACGGTAGCATCGCTAACCCAACAAGGGACCCCTTCCAGTAGCTCCACTCACTTAGCTGATGACTTTATGCAATTCTTTAGTAAGAAAATTGAAGTCATTAGAAAGGAGATTAAAGACAATGCGTCCCAGCTACAACTGGGTTCTATTAACACTGATACGATGGTATATACGGCGCATACTGTCCTCCAAAATAGTTTCTCTCGTTTTGAGGAAATAACATTAGAGGAATTGTTACAACGTGTAAATGGAATGAAACAAACAACATGTTTACTTGACCTTCTTCCTGGGAAATTGATCAAGGAGCTCTTTGTATTATTAGATCCATCAGTGCTAAATATTATAAACTTATCACTTTCCTCGGGCACTGTTCCCCTAGCATTCAAAAAAGTGGTTATTCATCCTCTTCTTAAAAGACCTAACCTCGATCCTGACCTCATGGTAAACCACCGACCGGTGTCTCACCTTCCCTTTATTTCAAAAATCCTCGAAAAAATTGTTGCGGAGCAGTTAAATGAACACTTAGCGTCTAACAATCTATGTGAAACCTTTCAATCCGGTTTCAGGGCAAATCACTCCACGGAGACAGCCCTCGCAAAAATGACTAATGATCTATTCCTAACGATGGATTCTGATGCGTCATCTATGTTGCTGCTCCTCGATCTTAGCGCTGCCTTCGATACCGTCGATCATAATATTTTATTAGAACGTATCAAAACACGTATTGGTATGTCAGACTTAGCCCTGTCTTGGTTTAACTCTTATCTTACTGATAGGATGCAGTGCGTCTCCCATAACAATGTGACCTCGGACTACGTTAAGGTAACGTGTGGAGTTCCCCAGGGTTCGGTCCTTGGCCCTGCACTCTTCAGCATCTACATGCTGCCGCTAGGTGACATCATACGCAAATACGGTGTTAGCTTTCACTGTTATGCTGATGACACCCAACTCTACATGCCCCTAAAGCTGACCAACACGCCGGATTGTAGTCAGCTGGAGGCGTGTCTTAATGAAATTAAACAATGGATGTCCGCTAACTTTTTGCAACTCAACGCCAGAAAAACGGAAATGCTGATTATCGGTCCTGCTAGACACCGACCTCTATTTAATAATACAACTCTAACATTTGACAACCAAACAATTAAACAAGGCGACTCGGTAAAGAATCTGGGTATTATCTTTGACCCAACTCTCTCCTTTGAGGCACACATTAAAAGCATTACTAAAACGGCCTTCTTTCCTCTCCGTAATATCGCTAAAATTCGCTCCATTCTGTCCACTAAAGACGCTGAGATCATTATCCATGCGTTTGTTACGTCTCGCCTCGATTACTGTAACGTATTATTTTCGGGTCTCCCCATGTCTAGCATTAAAAGATTACAGTTGGTACAAAATGCGGCTGCTAGACTTTTGACAAGAACAAGAAAGTTTGTTCATATTACGCCTGTACTGGCTCACCTGCACTGGCTTCCTGTGCACTTAAGATGTGACTTTAAGGTTTTACTACTTATGTATAAAATACTACACGGTCTGGTATCCATCCTATCTTGCCGATTGTATTGTACCATATGTCCCGGCAAGAAATCTGCGTTCAAAGGACTCTGGCTTATTAGTGATTCCCAAAGCCCAAAAAAAGTCTGCGGGCTATAGAGCGTTTTCATTTCGGGCTCCAGTACTCTGGAATGCCCTCTCGGTAAAAGTTCGAGATGCCACCTCAGTAGAAGCATTTAAGTCTCACCTTAAAACTCATTTGTATACTCTAGCCTTTAAATAGACTCCCTTTTTAGACCAGTTGATCTGCCGTTTCTTTTCTTTTTCTCCTATGTCCCACTCTCCCTTGTGGAAGGGGTCCGGTCCGATCCGGTGGCCATGTACTGCTTGCCTGTGTATCGGCTGGGGACATCTCTGCGCTGCTGATCCGCCTCCGCTTGGGATGGTTTCCTGCTGGCTCCGCTGTGAACGGGACTCTCGCTGCTGTGTTGGATCCGCTTTGGCCTGGACTCTCGCGACTATGTTGGATCCATTATGGATTGAACTTTCACAGTATCATGTTAGACCCGCTCGACATCCATTGCTTTCCTCCTCTCCAAGGTTCTCATAGTCATCATTGTCACCGACGTCCCACTGGGTGTGAGTTTTCCTTGCCCTTATGTGGGCCTACCGAGGCTGTCGTAGTGGTTTGTGTTGTGGTTTGTGCAGCCCTTTGAGACACTAGTGATTTAGGGCTATATAAGTAAACGTTGATTGATTGATTGATTGATGTTTCATTTCTGCATTCTTTACACATACAAACTGTCGCCCACAAAATGTGCATTTCATTAAAAACAAAACAAAAATAATGTTATCGCTGTCTCACCTTTACTTATAAATGAAGTCCAAGCGCCGGTCCTTCTGGATAAAAATATCCAGCAATATATATATATATATATATAATATATATATATATATATATATATGTATGTATATATATATATGTATGTATATATTTGTATATATGTATATATATATGCATATATATAAATAAATATATATATATATAATGTGTGTATATATATGTATATGTATATATATGTGTATATGTATATATAAATACATATATATATATACATGTATTTATATATAAACATATACACACATATATATGTATATATATACATATATATACACAATACACACATTATATATAAATATATATAAAATATATATATGTATGTATATATATATATATATATATATATATATATATATATATATATATATATATATATATATAAGATGTGTGTATATATGTATGTATATGTATATATATATGTGTATATGTATATATATAAATAATATGCATATATATATATATATATATATATATATACATATATATGTATATATATAAATAATATGCATATATATATATATATATATATATATATACATATATATACGCACATTATATATATATATACGCCCTGCTATGCGGTGGCGACTTGTCCAGGGTGTACCCTGCCTTCCGCCCGATTGGAGCTGAGATAGGCGCCAGCGCCCCCCGCGACCCCAAAAGGGAATAAGCGGTAGAAAATGGATGGATGGATATATATATATATAAAAAAAAATATATATGTATATATATATATGTATATATATATATATATATATATATACATATATATATGGATATGTATATATATATCTATATGGATGGATAAGTTTATATACATATATGTATATATATATATTAGGGGTGGGCAAATTAATGCGTTAATTACGCGTTAACTCATCAATCTATTAACGCCGACAATTATTTTATCGCACATTTGCGTATGTTGTTTACATGCTTTTATTTTGTTAACGCCTTTTCTTAACAAGATGGCATCTCCCGGATGTACTTCGGCGTCGAGGGGCTCTTGGTAAAGATGGAACATTTGGCAAAAATACCGGACAATTCTGCAAATTTCATGGCTGGCTTACAGCGTGGTCACTCCGGGATCACTTACGACCGCCAGACAATTCTGAATGTGGATAGATCGGGCCGTTTTGGACTGAATGACGCGTGCTTGCTAGACCGGCTAGCTAGCATGGGAATACTTTGCCGGCTACATCCAGCGGCTTGTGAAGCAGCGGAGTATATGTGTTGTCTGTCTTTTTATGAATAATGCAGACGAGGAGTGTTGGCTGAGTTCTTAACGTTTGCTTTCAGAGCGTGCATATCACAACATACAAGATGCCGTCATGGCGCCACAACCTATACCGGGCTACCGCGCATGCTCGTCACTCCTGCTGCATGCTGGGTAGGGTAGTTCTTTTTTTCCCTGGCTCATAACATCACAAATAGTACCATGTATATGCGTTCAGTTTATCAAAGCACCAAGCAAACAATCGGAAAATTCCCATCATATCAATTCCTAGATATGGTCATAATTATTTTAAGTGCACTACGCAGAATAAACACAACATTATTAATATTGCTACTACGGATAATTTGATCAAAAATTCCCTAAAACCGCCGACTACCTATAATATAGTTTTTTTAAACATAAGACCCTGATAAAAAAAATGTTTCTGCTGTTACCTCAGAAATTGCCTGTTCAGATGTTATGATTGTGGCTCAGAGATTTGTATGTAGATTATATTTATTTTCCATAACAAACAGGATAACTTAAATACCCTGGCAGTGGCAATAAGCTTAAATGTTTGTATTTACATTTTTTGAGTTGATTTTCATAAAATATGCTATTTAACTGCTACTGTTTAACAAGGACTGATTTAAATTGTGTCTGCACAACAAATGTTTTGGCGCTTTTGTTCATGTGGGAGAATATTCCAATAAAGGTGCAATACACACTACTTTTGAATTCATTATTGGGCTTTGCGTATACAATGCAGTTAATCGCGATTAATCGGAGAAATAGTGCGATTAACTTCGATTAAAAATTTCAATCGTTGCCCAGCCCTAATATATATATAAAAAAAAAATATATATATATATACATATATATATATATATATATATATATATACAATATATATTTTTTAAAGCATTTTCCGGACTCTTGGGTGCACCGGATAATTGTATATGGGGCACTGTCTCAAATGGTCTATTTTTTTCAAATATTTTTTCATATATTAGGCGCACAGGATTATAGAGCACATTAAAGGAGTCATATAATAATGTTTTATTATTATTTTTTATTTATTTATTAAGTCATCATAAAAAACACAAGATACACTTACAATTAGTGCACCAGCTCAAAAAACCTCCCTTTTTCATGACAAAAAAAAAAGAAAACTGCAGTGTAATAAAGCCTTGGCCTGTGCCAGTAACAGGGATGATATACTGTATTATACTACACAATATTGCTACTAAACAATATTTTTGTCAGCATTGCTTTGAGACCATATCAAGCAATCATATAATCACATTAATATAACAAGTTATTTTAAAACAAAATAAACATGTAGTTCTCATGAGCGTTTTTACCATTGTAAATGAAAGGTAACCAACTAAATAACTTTTAATTATCTTAAATAAGTAAACAGACATAAAAAAATCAAATGGACTTTCAATTTCTGTTAGCAAATATTTCACTTCAATCAATTTTGAACATCTTATAGCGCTGTTTTTCCCCAGTTGGACAAACAGGGTTGGGTCATTTGTTTTTTGTTTTTTTTGCCATTACTTTCCAACAAATTTGGCATGCCAGCTCCTTTGTCTGTGTTGATGGGCTCATCTTTCTCATTCGGTTTGAATCCACACTATTTGAGGCACCTTTGGCTTTGCAATCATTCTTCTTTTCTCCACTCTGGGTTTGTGCATACTGTGTTTGTGAAGCTAGCGGTCCTCCCTCCATCTACCGGGACAAAGATAATGGATGACTGACAAGAGGGTTCACTCTATTTTAGGTGTGTACAGTATACTGGTATTAGTATAGTATCGCGGTACTAATGAATCAAAAACGGTCCATACTCTGTTTGAAAAACACCGGTTCCCGGGCATGATGTCACGTCATGACATTGCTTGGTTTACGAGCAGAGGAGCATTTCCGGCAGCGCACAATCACAGAGTACTTACAAGCAGACACAGTGTGTAGACAGAAAAGGGAGAACGGATGCAATTTGGTCTAAAATCTGACGATCAAGGTGAAGCTATAACACTGGAACACCCTCAGAAAGAGGTGCTTTAAAACATGGCTAAATAGCTAGCAGCCAACATCCATCCGCAGTCGGCAGTGTTTTAGCCACTTCTAAATTACTAATCCGTGGCGACACAGTACGCTTCTTACAAGTATCATCCCTGCAGTACGAAGAATAGCTAAAAATCATTCACATACAAACCCCGTTTCCATATGAGTTGGGAAATTGTGTTGGATGTAAATATAAACGGAATACAATGATTTACAAATCCTTTTCAACCCATATTCTATTGAATTCACTACAAAGACAAGATATTTGATGTTCAAACTCATAAACTTTATTTTTTTTTTTGCAAATAATAATTAACTTAAAATTTCATGGCTGCAACACGTGCCAAAGTAGTTGGGAAAAGGCATATTCACCACTGTGTTACATCACATTTTTTTTTACAACACTCAATAAATGTTTGGGAACTGAGGAAACTAATTATTGAAGCTTTGAAATGGGAATTATTTACCATTCTTGCTTGATGTACAGCTTAAGTTGTTCAACAGTCCGGGGTTTTGTTGTCGTATTTTTACGCTTCATAATGCGCCACAGATTTTTGATGGGAGACATGTCTGGACTGCAGGCGGGCCAGGAAAGTACCCGCACTCTTTTACTACGAAGCCACGCTGTTGTAACACGTGACTTGGCATTGTTTTGCTGAAATAAACAGGGGTGTCCATGATAATGTTGCTTGGATGACAACATATGTTGCTCCAAAACCTTTATGGACCTTTCAGCATTAATGGTGCCTTCACAGATGTGTAAGTTACCCATGCCTTGGGCACTAATACACCCCCATACCATCACAGATGCTGGCTTTTGAACTTTGCGCCTACATATAACATATAATGGTTATTTTCCTCTTTTTTCCAGAGGACACCACGTCCACAGTTTCCAAATACAATTTGAAATGTGGACTCGTCAGACAACAGAACACTTTTCCACTTTGCATCAGTCCAACTTAGATGAGCTCGGGCCCAGCCAAGCCGGCGGTGTTCCTGGGTGTTGTTGATGAATGGTTTTCGCTTTGCATAATAGAGTTTTAACTAGCAACCAACTGTAGTTACTGACAGTGGTTTTATGAAGTGTTCCTGAGCCCATGTGGTGATATCTTTTACACACTGATGTCAGTTTTTGATGCAGTACCGCCTGAGGGATCAAAGGACTGTAATATCTTGGCTTACATGCAGTGATTTCTCCAGATTCTCTGAACCTTTTGATGATTTTATTAACCGTAGATGGTAAAATCCCTAAATTCCTTGCATAGCTCGTTGAGAAATGTTGTTGTAAAACTGTTGGACAATTTGCTTACATCTTAGTTTCTTGATGGACTTAGCATTTCATGGAAGCTGCTTTTATACCCAACCTTGGCACCCACACATTCCCAATTAGCCTGCACACCTGTGGGATGTTCCAAATAAGTGTTTGAGGAGCATTCCTCAACCTAATTAGTATTTATTGCCACCTTTCCCAACTTCTTTGGCATGTGTTGCTGGCATCAAATTCTAAAGTTAATGATTATTTGCTAAAAAAAAATGTTTATCACTTTGAACTTAAAATATGTTGTCTTTGTAGCATATTCAACTAAATATGGGTTGAAAATGATTTGCAAATCATTGTATTCCGTTTGTATTTACATCTAACACAATTTCCCAACTCATTTGGAAACAGGGTTTGTTCAATAGCTCACTAGTGTCACCGCTAACAAAAGGTAGCGCGCCTGAATGTAAATAAATGCCTTGGGTGGATCTACACCTGACATTCACTGTAATGATACCAAGTACAATAGCGTAAAGCTCAATAACCAAATTTGTGGTGTCATTCAAAACTAATGTAAAGTATCCAAACAACAGAAGAATAAGTGATTATTACATTTTAACAGAAGTGTAGATCTGTGGTGTCAAACGTACGACTCGTGGGCCGGATAAGGCCCGCTAACAGGTTTTGTCGGGCTTCGTTGTGGGTTTGCCAAGTACATGTTTTTTTTTGAACGAATGAAGCTGCTGTTCTAAATGTGTCCACTGGATGTCACAATAGCAATTCTGTTAGGCAAGCAAGAGGTACACAGTAAAGGGTGACTGTGGCTCCTCCTCCTCGACCCACATGAAACTTAAAACCTGCCGTTTTATGTCTTCTGCTTTGAACACATCACACCCTCGTTGCCCCAAAATGTCTCCGTCAAACACAAAGTTTAATCATTGCTTTGTAGATACACTGAGACAAAGTCTAAGATCATTGTGTTTTTGAAAGTCAACCAATTTCCTCAGAATTTTTCAACAAATTTGAAGTGTTTTGTCCAGAGGATTGTTTGTGATTTGTACGTTTTCATAATGTGCTTGTGCTATTTTGGCCAAAGTAAAACAAAGAAAAAAACCTGGAGTTGTCTTTATTTTTGAGTTATCATGCCATGATTTTACCATTGCGACCCACTTGGGAATATATATTTTCCTCCATGCTGCCCCTGAGCAAAAATGAGTTTGACACCAGTGGTGTAGATAGAAACCGAAAATAATTAGATCTTTACAGTAAATGAACAAGTAGATTATTAGTTCATTTTTACAGCGTATCCCTCATAATTTTGACTAAATGAAAAATGACACAAAATGTTACGGCATTTGTCAGCAGACCAATTAGGAGCCTTTGTTTGCTTACTCACTACTAAAAGACAAGTTGTCAAGTATGTTTATTATTTCATTTAAGGACAAAATTGTTCTTCGATTGCAACAAGATACATATGTGTAAATACCGTAAGATTTTTTGTCAAATTAAAGCCAATAATGCTATTTTTTGTAGTCCCCTGCATTCAGAAAAGTATCGAAAGGCATCGAAAAGTTTTGAAATACATTTTGGTACCGGTACCAAAAGATTGGTATCGGGACAACCCTACTCTATTTATCTAATTCTGCTATTTGGGTAAACACGCTCAGGTGCTGAGAGTGATGGAGAGAGGGAACCCTCTTGCACCGTGTTTAAAAGACAGATATTAAGAAAACCTACATAAAGACACATGGCAATTTATTGATGCTGGCAAAGTTGGTGCATCAATTGTCATTGTTCAATTAATTGATTCATTAGTCCCAAGTCTAATGAAACCGCAATCATTTTCAATCCAACCTGCCGCTATAGAATATACCGTATTTTCTTGAATTGCCGCCGGGGCGCTAATTAAAGGCCTACTGAAACCCACTACTACCCACCACGCAGTCTGATAGTTTATATATCAATGATGAATATTAACATTGCAACACATGCCAATACGGCCGGTTTAGTTTACTAAATTACAATTTTAAATTTCCCGCCAAATTTCTTGTTGAAAACGTCGTGGAATGATGACGCGTGAGCGTGAGGGCTCGGGTTGTAGGAGACAGTTTAGCCCAGCACCACTTATGGCTAAAAGTCATCTCTTTTCATCGCATAATTACACAGTATTTTGGAAATCTGTGTTGCTGGATCTTTTGCAATTTGTTCATTTAATAATGGAGACTATAAAGAAGAATGCTGTTTCTTTGTTTGTTGTGAAGCTTTAGTGATCATGTTTCTCTACCACATGTCAACCAGCAAGTTTTTGGATGAGAAAATTGTGATATTAAGTCGGCTCTTACCGGAGACTTGTGCAGAGTTAGTGTCCTCCTGCAGCAGCTGTCGAAAAGGCAGCTGTGATCTTGGCTCCTCCATTGGCTTCTCTCAGAGACACTGGCGGTCACCGCAGCCCTCCGACTTTCAGGTATCATTTTATAATCTCACTAAAACGCTATTAACACAATAAGCAGATAAGGGATTTTCCAGATGTATCCTAATAAATGTGTCTAATAACATCTGAATCGCTCCCACTGCCGTCGCCTGGAGCCGCCGCCTTTTCTTTTTTTTTCTTTTTTTAGTGCTTCATTCTAACTTTCCTCATCCACAAATCTTTCATCCTCGCTCAAATTAATGGGGAAATCGTCGCTTTCTTGGTCCGAATCGCTCTTGCTGCTGGTGGCTATGATTATAAACAATGTGAGGATATGAGGAGCCCTACAACATGTGACGTCACGTGCACATCGTCTGTTACTTCCGGTATAGGCAAGACTTTTTTATTAGCGACCAAAAGTTGCGAACTTTATCGTCGATGTTCTCTACTAAATCCTTTCAGCAAAAATATGGCAATATCGCGAAATGATCAAGTATGACACATAGAACCGACCTGCTATCCCCGTTTAAATAAAAAAATCTCATTTCAGTAGGCCTTTAATTTAAAACCTCTTCTCACTCCTGCTTTACCAAAGGCATGCAGTAAAAGTAAGCATGCGGTAATTATTTTAAAACCTCTTCTTACTCTGGCACTTACCAAAGGCATGCAGTAAAAATTTGAGTGTGATGTAACTTTGGACCTTAAATCCTACTGAATAGCTCTTAATCTTCTTCTCTTTATGCGATTTCAAATTACCGGTATTGAAATCAGTCCCCTCCATTTTAAAAATGATGACAGGGGAAGTGTCACTCGTGATGTCACGAGTTTGACCAGGCGGTAATACTAAGCATGCGCTAATTATTTTGCGAAGCGAGTTTGACCCGGCAGTAATTCAAGGCAGGCGCATACTATATGTCCTGCGGCAATTCAAGGACATACGGTATGTATTTATTCATGTGCAATACACAGGAACATATTCCAAACGTAATTTTCTGGTTGGATGTTGATTCTTCGTAGATCCCGTGCACACAGAAGCCACTTAATAGTCGCTACACCAAGCCCTCATTGATACATTTATTAATGAAGAGCTAATACTTTAGTCGTTTTTCAAAGTTGTAGAAGATTGCTGAGCGAGGAAAAAGATTAATTTTCCATCGTCAAGTGAGAGATGTTCTTACAGCTGTTTAGTTTGCAGCTTGGAGGTGTTGACACAATTCTCTTTGGGAAAGAAACACTTTGCCTGAGGCTGCCAGTAGGAAAAAAAGCAAGTTTTTGTCTTTCCGCCCCACAAAGTTTTGGCATCTTGCTGCAGGACAAGTCTGAGGAACGGGGGACTCACACCTGAAATGTTTCCTTTTAGCTCCAAAAAGGATTATGTCAGACTCCAAGTGTCATCGTGGAAATGAATCAGTGATAGGAAACGTCTTCCTTTGTTGTCCTGTTCACCAGGCTTCTGCTTGTGGTCCACATGAAATGTGGAAGAAGAAAAAACCTTCTTCTGGATCGGAAAGCTTGGGGCACATGAATGATTGAACACTAGCAGGCTGGCTGAGCCTTTGCTTCACACATTTACATCCAAGTGGGAGCTCGGTGCCGTGCACATCTTTGGCACGTGTGTGAAGTTTATGTAGTTGTCGTCGAAGAACGGATGGAGCTCTGCAGTCCCAGATGTCCTCTTCATCAGACGTGCTCAATGGAATGTTTTCTGCATGGGCCTACTGCTTATTGACTCCTCCCATTTTCACACCACTTCCTGTCCAAGCATTAACTACAGCTAAAAACTTTTGGTCTGCCTCTTTAAATGTTCATCTTCCTCTGACAACAAAACCCTGAAGTCAACAGTGTTGTCTTTAAAAGATTCCACCTCTCCTTCCATCTCAGAACCAGGGTGCTCTCTCCTGGTCCCGCTGAGCCCACAGTAGGTCACACGGGTCTGCCGGGTGCATTACAAGGTGAGCGTTCCTCCTCAGGGCAGCGTCTTGTTTTGTTGTTGTTGACTGTGCTCTCCCCCTGCGGACGCACATGACCGCTGTCATTTTCTTCCCGGTCCTCAAGACCTGATCGGAGCTTGTGGCGGAAAAACCCCACCGCTGTGCAGTCCACACGAGAAAAACGGAATCCTTTCCTATCCATGACAGGAATTCATTAAGCATGTTGAGATGAATGAAAATGGAAGTCAGTGTCAGAAACAAATTGTTTCACTTTACTTTTCATTTGTTTTTTGTTTATCTCGCCTTAAAAGCTCTGTAACCATGGCAACATGCAGTCAACACTGCTCGGCCTTTCTGCTAGGTTTGGTTAGGTGTGGTTTGTGGGTTGATTGAGGTGATTAACACCTGCACACATAGATAGCCGACTGTACTCTATTGCAATCTCTCCTCCATGTTTACATGTCTTCAGTGTGTGTGTGTGTGTGTAAGCGTATTTGCGTGTGTGTGTCTGTGTGGACTGGCAAAGCTGCATAGTGTAACGTATTGCAATCGCTCCTTGATTTGGAGGAGCGACACACACACACACACACAACTTGTGTGTGTGTGTGTGTGTTTGTGTGTAGTGGGAATGGCATATCAAACATTACATTTGGAGTGCACACATCCATGTCAGGACTGTGTGTGTGTGTGTGTGTGTGTGTACGTGTTTGTGTTAGTGTGTGGGTGTGTGTGTATGTTTGTGTGCGTATTTGCGTGTGTGTGTGTGGACTGGCAAAGCTGCATAGTGTAATGTATTGCAATCGCTCGGAGGAGCGACACACACACATACACAGCTTGTGTGTGTGTGTGTGTGTGTAGTGGGAATGGCATATCAAACTGAAACAAACTAAAACAAGTGTAACACGATCACTCCTCCACAGTTACATTTGGAGTGCACACATCCATGTCAGGACTGTGTGTGTGTGTGTACATGTTTGCGTTGGTGTGTGTGTGTGTGCGTATTTGCATGTGTGTGTGTGTGTGCGTGTGGACTGGCAAAGCTGCATAGTGTAATGTATTGTAATCGCTCCTTCATTTGGAGGAGCGACACACACACATACACAGCTTGTGTGTGTATGTGTGTGTGTGTGTGTGTGTTTGTGTGTGTGTGTGTGTGTGTGTGTGTGTGTAGTGGGAATGGCATATCAAACTGAAACAAACTAAAACAAGTGTAACACGATCACTCCTCCACAGTTACATTTGGAGTGCACACATTCATGTCAGGACTGTGTGTGTGTGTGTGTGTGTGTGTGTGTACGTGTTTGCATTGGTATGTGTGTGTGTGTATGTTTGTGTTTGTGTGTGTGTTTTTGCATGCGTGTGTGTGTGTGCGTGTGTGTGTGTGTGTGTGTGTGTGTGTGTGGACTGGCAAAGCTGCATAGTGTAATGTATTGCAATCGCTCGGAGGAGCGACACACACACATACACAGCTTGTGTGTGTGTGTGTGTTGTGGGAATGGCATATCAAACTGAAACAAATTAAAACAAGTATAACACGATCACTCCTCCACAGTTACATTTGGAGTGCACACATCCATGTCAGGACTGTGTGCGTGTGTGTGTGTGTGGACTGGCAAAGCTGCATAGTATAATGTACTGCAATCTCTCCACCTTCATTTGGAGGAGCGACACACACACATACACAAAGCTTGTGTGTGTGTGTGTGTGTGTGTGTGTGTGTGTGTGTGTAGTGGCAATGGCATCCATCCATTTTCTACCGCTTATTCCCATTTGGGGTTGCAGGGGGCGCTGGCGCCTATCTCAGCTACAATCGGGCGTAAGGCGGGGTACACCCTGGACAAGTCGCCAACTCACCGCTGGACCATATCAAACTGAAACAAACTAAAACAAGTGTAACACGATCGCTCCTCCACAGTTACATTCGGAGTGCACACATCCATGTCAGGACTTTGTGCGTGTGTGCGTGTGTGTGTGTGTGTGGACTGGCAAAGCTGCATTGTATACTGTATTGCAATCTCTCCACCTTCATTTGGAGGAGTGACACACACCCACGTACACAAAGCTTGTGTGTGTGTGTGTGTGCGTGTGTTTGTGTGTAGTGGGAATGGCATATCAATTTGAAACAAACTAAAACAAGTGTAACACGATCGCTCCTCCACAGTTACATTCGGAGTGCACACATCCATGTCAGGACTGTGTGCGTGTGTGTGCGTGTGTGTGTGTGTGTGTATGTGTGTGTGGACTGGCAAAGCTGCATAATATACTGTATTGCAATCTCTTCACCTTCATTTGGAGGAGTGACACACACACATACACAAAGCTTGTGTGTGTGTGTGTGTGTGTGTGTGTAGTGGGAATGGCATATCAAACTGAAACAAACTAAAAGCAAGTGTAACACGATCGCTCCTCCACAGTTACATTCGGAGTGCACACATCCATGTCAGGACTGTGTGCGTGTGTGTGTGCGTGTTTTTGTGTGCGTGCGTGTGTGTGTGTGTGTGTGTGTGTGTGTGGGTGGGTGTGTGTCTGACAGGTGCATGTGACTGTATTGCAGATGGTCCTCCACTGTTGTCAATAGATGTTTTCATTCATGCGGGTCATTGTATTCTCAGGACACTCAATCGATCGCAAAATGACTGTTCAGTTTGACTGAGAAGACATTTTTCCTCTTATCCGAGCAGGCTTAATCACTTCTTGCTCATAGATTTAGGGCATGTCCCCACAGAAACGTTTGTTTTTTGTTTTTGTTTTGTCTTAAAAAAAGGAATGTGTCCCAACAGTGTCCTATCAATAGTGAGTCACATTCAGGTGCTAACGTTTCCTGAGTGAGAATAATGAAATACAGTGCCTCATCATAAATGGCGCTAAAAGCAAACAAAGCCACCGGAAACACCAAGAAGAGAGGATTGCGCATGCGCGTAAAGTTCTATTCTCCGGTCACACACAAAAAATAAATAAAAATAGTAATGGTGGCAGTTGCACGCAAACAAAGTGACTGGATGATGGCGAGGTGGAATTACTTCTGTGCGTCACATTTGATTACAAAACTGTGACACGTCAAGAGAATGGTGACTTGGTGTCCTGAATATTCCTCATCCACAGAAACTTGCCTTATTCTACAGCCTCTCTCGAATGCTTAAGGCTGAGATAAAACTCTGACATAACGTAACTTGTGTCCCCTTGGACGGCGTCTTGTTGGATTTATAGTTCTTCCATGGGGGGTGGCACCAGCCTTTTAATTCTCTTCCAAAACACCAAGGGGCAGTGTCTACAGAAGAGAAACTGCAGCTGTTGCCGACTGGATACTTTATTTATTTCTTGTAAAAAGTGACAACAGACGACAACCACAACATCGACATCCTTGTGTACATTGGAACTAATCACTCACAACGATCACTTTAATTTGAATGAATGTTTTACTTATAAACCAGAGGATGGACTGCAACTTCTGAACGAGTCACAGCAGAGGACGCTATTATTATTTGCAACGCTCGTCGGCCGTTCAAGACATAAGAAAAGAGAGAGTAATCGGAAATAAAACTGTTCAATAGCTATTGTAAGATAACGACATGCTGGTGTTATTGTGTATGGACATGTTCAGAGTTCGTAAATGTTTGTAAATATACCCTGTCTGGTGTCAAGATGAGGACTGTGGTCTGGATAGTTTTCTTGAGGTGTGAAGCGACTAGATTGGACATGGCGTGAAGGTAATGATATCTTTTAATTATACCATAAACAGGAACAAACAAAAGGCGCTCACAGCGGAGGTAAAAAACTTGGCTAAGAAAACAAAAACTATTACTATGGTGTAAACTATGGACATGAAGCAAAACTTGCGAACTATGGCATGAATAACGAAAACTTGGAACGGGAAAAGATCATGAAAAAGCGCAGCATGGATCATCAGTATGGATAATAAGGGTGCGTAGAGGGTGAAGTCGCCGGGCTGACTGCCTGGCAACTACGGGCTTAAATAGAGGTGACGTAATTAATAACAGGTGCACGAGTCCAAATGAATCAGGTGCGTGACATGAGGACAGGTGAAAACTAATGGGTTGTCATGGAAATTAAGCAGGGAGTGAAAAAACAGGGACTGACAGAGCGCAAAAAACAAACAGAACATAGCCAAACTAAACATGAACACCAACAGAGGTGGGTAGTAACGCGCTTCATTTACTCCGTTACATCTACTTGAGTAAATTTTGGGATGAATTGTACTTCTAAGAGTAGTTTTTATGCAACATACTTTTACTTGAGTATATTTATAGAGAAGAAACGCTACTTTTACTCTGCTCCAGTTATCTACATTCAGCTCGCTACTCGCTACTTTTTTTAAATCGATCTGTTAATGCACGCTTTGTTTGTTTTGATTTTGTCAGACACCCATTCCAAGTAGGATCTACGCATGCCTGCGTTTCACCAATCACATGCAGTCACTGGTGACGTTTGACCAATCAAACAGAGCCAGGCGGTCACGTGACCGTCACACGTCGAATCTGACTTAAAAAAGTTGAAAAACTTATTGGGGTGTTACCATTTAGTGGTCAATTGTACGGAATATGTACTGTACTGTGCAATCTACTAATAAAAGTTCACACACACATTCACACACTAGGGCCAATTTAGTGTTGCCAATCAACCTATCCCCAGGTGCATGTCTTTGGAAGTGGGAGGAAGCCGGAGTACCCCGAGGGAACCCACGCATTCACGGGGAGGACATGCAAACTCCACACAGAAAGATCCTGAGCCCAGGATTGAACCCTGACTACTCAGGACCTCTGTATTGTGAGGCAGACGCACTAACCCCTAAACATTTCTTCACAAAAAAAGAAATCTTTAACAGTATGGAACATGTCCACCAAAAATCTAGCTGTCAACACTGAATATTGCATTGTTGCATTTCTTTTCACAGTTTATGAACTTACATTCATATTTTGTTGAAATATTATTCAATAAATATATTTATAAATGATTTTTGAATTGTTGCTAATTTAGAATATTTTTGAAAAATCTCACGTACCCCTTGGCATACCTTCAAGTACCCCCAGGGGTACGCGTACCCCCATTTGAGAACCACTGTGTTATGTGGTACTGTAAAAATAAAAATTGCAAAAAAAATTTTAGACGTGAAAAAATAAGGAAATAAAATATCTGAACTCACATTTCATCGACAGCTTAGCTAGCTTCCGGTGTTGACCGACATGGTCTCACAAGATGTAGTTTCTCTTTAAATATCCTTCTTGAAAATGGCCTTGCAAATATATGTGTTGTCTTGTCTAATCATAAAAGATGCAGACGAGGCGTGCTGACTGAGTTCTTAAAGTTTACTCCACAGCGTGCTCATCAAAAACATCCCGCTGCTGGCATGTCTACATTCAACAATCTAAACAGGGCTACTGCGCATGCTCTTCACTAATGTGGCATCCTGGGTAATGGCATACTTGCCAACCTTGAGACCTCCGATTTCGGGAGGTGGGGGTTGGTGGGCGTTGTTTGGGCGGGGGCGTGGTTAAGATGGGACGGTATAATTTACCAACTTTAGTATTTCATATATACAGTATATATATATATATATATATATATATATATATATATATATATATATATATATATATATATATATATATATATATATATATTTATATATATATGAAATACTTGACTTTCAATGAATTCTAGCTATATATATGTATTTTATTATATATACAAATAAAATAAATAGTTGAATTTCAAACGGCACCTATCAAAAACACAGTTATAAAAACACAGTTGTTCTACTAACTGTACTGTGCTTGCTGGTTATTAAAAAAACAACAACAACACTTGCCTTTCACGATTTGAGTAACCTTTGTTCTGCCATTTGCGATCTGGCGAGAGTCACTTGCCGTCAGGTGCACAACACCACGTAAATCTTTGGCCAATCAAAAAGCAACCCCATAACGCTATAGCCAACATTCACCAGGAGATGGTGACAGACAACATAGAATCACTCTATTACAGACGGCGTCGCCATGGCTGTAACTTCCTCGTTCTTCTGCTTCGTCTCCTTGTGTGTGCATTTTTTTTTTTTAATCCGTAGATGTTGTAACGTGATTGGGCAGGCAAGCTGTTTATAAAACAGGAAAGCGGACGTGAAAACAGGCTGTCCCCACTCATGTCTGCATGGGGCTGGAGGGGGCGTAAAGTTTCGGGAGATTTCCGGGATAAAATTTCTTCCGGGAGGTTTTCGGGAGAGGCGCTGAATTTCGGGAGTCTTCTGGATGGAAAACCCGGGAGTGTTGGCAAGTATGGCAGGGGCGCTGGAAAGGTGGGGTAAAGGAGACGGATTCTAGGGGCCCATGATGGAGGGGGGCCCAGAGAGGCCCCTAATGATGATGAAATTATAATACAGAGGGGTTCTGTAAAGATACAGGGGCCCTGTAAAGATCATTTTCATGGGGCCCAAAATCCCTAGCGGCCCCCCTGAGTATGAGTAATGGAGTTTTTATGTTACCTGGCTCATAACATCACAATATCTATCTGCCTGAGGCCATGTAGAAAGCCTTATGTACAACAACTTGTAATCTGATTGGCTATCGCAACTGTCTATCATTGTATGTGCCCATTCACTTACAGTGCACGGACACCTGCATTGTTGATTCTGAAGGCCTCTGGCAGATTTGGTACAGCATGGCAACATAAGCCAGCTGAATTCTGATTGGATACAAACTCTATAAAGTAAAAACAACAGCGCTGGAATGAGCATAATATGACATGAAGAGAATATGAAGGCTTTTAGATATTAAGGGAAATTAAATAAAAAATGACTTATGTGAAGTGAATTCTATTTATATAGCGCTTTTCTCGAGTGACTCAAAGCGCTTTACATTGTGAAACCCAATATCTAAGTTACATTTAAAACCAGTGTGGGTGGCACTGGGAGCAGGTGGGTAAAATGTCTTGCCCAAGGACACAACGGCAGTATCTAGGATGGTGCAAGCTGGGATCGAACCTGCAACCCTTAAGTTGCTGGCACGGCCGCTCTACCAACTGAGCTATACCTTTATGATCATGATTTCTGGTTATGTTAGGCCATCAGAGAAGGCGTTACCGGCCCTGACGTCACACCACTGCATTTGTGTTTGCTTGTGTGTTGGGGTGCTGGGGGTATGTGGGTCAGGGGAGGTCTGATCAAGGCGACACATATACAAACCTTGTTTCCATAGGAGTTGGGAAATTGTGTTAGATGTAAATAAAAATGGAATACAATTATTTGCAAATCATTTTCAAGCCATACTCAGTTGAATATGCTACAAAAACAACATTTTTGAAGGTAAAACTGATAAGCATTTTTTTTTAGCAAATAATCATTAACTTTAGAATTTGATGCCAGCAACACGTGACAAAAAAGTTGGGAAAGGTGGCAAAAAATACTGATAATGTTGAGGAATGCTCATCAAACACTTATTTGGAACATCCCATAGGTGTGCAGGGTAATTGGGAACAGTTGGGTGCCATGATTGGGTATAAAAGCAGCTTCCTTGAAATGCTAAGTAATTCACAAACAAGGATGGGGCGAGGGTCACCACTTTGTAGGCAAATTTTCAAACAGTTTTAGAACAACATTTCTCAACGAACTATTGCAAGCAATTTAGGGATGTTACCATCTACGGTCCGTAAAATCATCAAAAAGTTCAGAGAATCTGGAGAAATCACTGCACGTAAACGATGATGTTACGGACTTTTGATCCCTCAGGCGGTACTGCATCAAAAACCGACATCAGTGTGTAAAGGATATCACCACATGGGCTCAGGAACACTGTCAGTAACTACAGTTGGTCGCTACATCTGTAAGTGCAAGTTAAAACTCTACTATGCAAAGCCAAACCCATTTATCAACAATATCCTGAAACGCAGCCAGCTTGGCTGGGCCCGAGCTCACCTGAGATGGACTGATGCAAAGTTGAAAGGTGCTCTGTGGTCTGACGAGTCTACATTTCAAATTATATTTTGAAACAGGGGACGTGGTGTCCTCCAGAACAAAGGGGAAAATAACCATTCGGATTGTTTTAGGCAAAAAGTTTAAAAGCCAGCATCTGTGATGGTATGGGGGTGTATTAGTGCCCAAGGCATGGGTAACTTACACAAATCTGTGAAGGCACCATTAAGGCTGAAAGGTCCATACAGGCTTTGGAGCAACATATGTTGTCATCCAAGCAACATTATCATGGACGCCCCTGCTTATTTCAGCAAAACAAGTGTTACAACAGCGTGGCTTTGTAAAAAAAGAGTGCGGGTACTTTCCTGGCCCACCTGCAGTCCAGTCCTGTGTCCCATCAAAAATGTGTGGCGCATTATGAAGCGTAAAATACAACAGCAGATACCCCAGACTTTTGAACGACTGAAGCTCTACATAAAACAAGAATGGGAAAGAATTCCACTTTCAAAGCTTCACCAATTAGTTTCCTCAGTTCCCAAACTATTATTGAGTGTTGTTAAAAGAAAAAGTGATGTAACACAGTGGTGAACATGCCCTTTCCCAACTACTTTGGCACGTGTTACAGCCATGAAATTCTGAGTTAATTATTTGAAAAATAAAGTTCATGAGTTTGAACGTCAAATATCTTGTCTTTGTAGTGCATTCAATTGAATAAGGGTTGAACAAGATTTGCACATCATTGTATTCCGTTTGTATTTACATGTAACACAATTTCCCAACTCATATGGAAACAGGGTTTGTATGTGCGCAGCATAATGGATTGTATTGCAATCGCTCCTCCTTCATTTGGGGTAGACATGCATGTGCACAGCTTGTGTGTGTGTGTGTTGGTTGGGGGATGAGCATCACAAAGCTGAAACAATGCACGTATACAGCATAGCTGACAGTAACGTGATTGCTCCTCCACAGTTACATTTGGGGTGCGCACATGCATGTGCATTGTATGTTTGTGTGTAGGGCAGGGGTGTCAAAGTCAAGGCCAAGTCAAGAATGAATTATCCATGGCCCTCGAGATGATATTTGATCAATATTAAAACCGGCCTGCAGGCCACACCGCCTGCTGCTGTTTTGCACGCATCAAATTATCAAATGCATCAGTGCTGCCGCGAGGAATTGTCAAAATGGGGTCCCAGGGACCCCATCAAGTCATAAAAATTATATTTTTCTTTCAAGAAGAACTTTTTGTTCCTGGACAGGCTGAATGTTTTTTCTTCCCACAGCAAATTTTTGGGTTGCGACTTTTTTGTAACCGTTTTGAAAACAAATGATAATGTACCGTATTTCCTTAAATAGCCGCCGGGGCGCTAATAATTTTAAAACCTCTTCTCACCCCTGCGCTTACCAATGGCATGCAGTAAAAAAATTGAGTGTGATAAAAAAAAAAAAATAAAAAAATAAATAAATAAATAAATAAATTCTTCTGCGGCCTGGTGGTTGGGAACTACTGCTGTACAACATGTCATCGCGACCGCCTTTACACAACGCTATCTGCGTGCCGGCTGCATGCATGCATTTCACTGCTTCTCCTGCGAGATTGCAATGCATACTTGGTCAACAGCCATACCTTTTTTACTGATAGTTGTGATATAAACAACTTTAACACTCTTACTAATATGTGCCACACTCTGTGAACCCATACCAAACACATTTCTGGAGAACATCGGCTCTGTAACACATTATAAACGCAACATAAGAATTACCCAGAATTCCAATGCATCCATGTATCTTTGCTATATTATACAGGCGCCCCCAACCCCGCCCACCTGAACCGACGCACGGAGGGAGGGGGGGGGGGGGGGTTGGTGCTACCGCGGTGTATAATATAGCCAAGAGTCATGGATGCATGGCATTGTGGGTAATCCTTATGTTGCGTTTATAATGTGTTACAGAGCCGATGTTCTCCCGAAATGTGTTTGGTGTGGGTTCACAGAGTGTGGCACATATTAGTAAGAGTGTTAAAGTTGTTTTATTTCACAACCATCAGTGTGATCTGTATGGCTGTGGAACAAGACCCCTGATTTACACATAGTAAAAGCAAAAAAAAACCTAATCCGCCATTTTGAAAATGGCAACAGGGGAAGCGTCACTCATAACGTCACGCATTTGACCAGACGGTAAAAGTAAGCATGCGCTAATAATTTTGGGGAGCGAGTTTGACCCGGCAGTAATTAAAGGCAGGCGCATATTACATGCTCGGCGGCTATTCAAGGAAATACGGTATGCATTATCCTATTACATCTCACATTCTATATTGTGTTTTGGAAACTTAATTCATTACAAAAAATAATACCAAAGAAAGTCATTTTTATGCATACGTAAATGTATTCAGTTATAAACATTCATTAACTTTCTTCTTTCCTTCATGGATCTAAATTTTAATGCAGCCGGTATCTTTTTCTATATTTTGATTGTAGTATTTTCAGAATGTGTTTGTTCTATTTTTCGCCAAAGTAAGACAAAGAGAACAATCTGAAGGTGTCTTTATTTTTTAGTTTTAATGCCATGATTTTAATAGTCCGGCCCGCGTGTGAACAGATGTTCCTCCATACGGCCCCTGAGCTATCAATCAATCAATCAATCAATCAATCAATCAATCAATCAATCAATCAATCAATCAATCAATCAATCAATCAATCAATCAATCAATCAATCAATCAATCAACCAACCAATCAATCAATCAATCAATCAATCAATCAATCAATGTTTATTTATATAGCCCTAAAGCACAAGTGTCTCAAAGGGCTGCATAAGCCACAACGACATCCGCGGTACAGAGTCCACATATGGGCAAGGAAAAACTCACGCCAGTGGGACGTCGATGTGAATGACTATGGGAAACCTTGGAGAGGACCGCATATGTGGGCAACCTCCGCCCTCTAGGGGAGACCAAAAGCAATGGATGTCGAGTGGGTCTAACATAATATTGTGAAAGTCCAGTCCATAGTGCTAAAATGAGTTTGACTCCCTTGGTGTAGAGGGTTGTGGGTATAGATAAATCTGGCACTTACACTTGCAATCACTCCCCCACCATTATATTTGGTTTACACACATTTGTGTGAGTGGGGGGCTAGGGGGACGATAGCTGAGTATAATTTGATCGCTTTTTGACAGTTACTTTTGGGGCACACACATGCATGTGCAGTGTGTGCGTGTGCGTGTGTGTGTGTGTGTGTTCAGGGGTCAGGGAGATTGGGCTGTGTTTTGGATTTTGTTTCCTATTCAATAGAGAAATGTCCAGAGAAAGCTAAGATATATTTTAATCATTTATATTACAGTTTATAGAGAAGCAAGTCTACTCTGCTGTGAGGGAGAAAAACAGCAAGAGAGAAACACACACAAAAAACTTTCAAACTCTTATATCTGCCTTAGAAATGTGAAAACAGAGAGGAGTTGGGCATAATGGCCCGTTTTTTGGGGGGGAAGGAAGGAGGAAGATGACCTAAAACAGACTCCATATGATTGTGTACACTGTGCTGGAATGTTTTGGTTAAATCTTAGGAAATGCAGTAATACAGCATTTATCAAAAAATAAATGCATTTGGAGAGTAATCTTTGACCAAAAGACTCATGCCACTTCAATTAGTGATCTTCAGCCTCACAACAGTCCCTATCTCAAGTTCTTGGAATTCAGGAATTGAGCAGGGAGCTATAAAAGAAGTGTATCTGTTCAGACACAAAACAAGTCAATGGGAAGATAACCAATCACATGAAGACTGTTACTTAGACTAAAACTGTTGTTAGACAAGATATTGCTCAAATATGAATTAACAGCTGATGTGACTGTATTGCAATCACTCCTCTACAGTTACATTCCAAGACATTTTTATAAGAGAATGCAAATACTTTTCAATAGGCCTGTCCAACCCGCGGCTCGCGAGCCTCATGCGGCTCTTTGGCTGGTTTCATGCGGCTCTTAACTCTGTTATGAGATTAGTGTATGGTTCAAAACCTGGGACCTCACCTTTTTGGTTGGGACCTTTCCGTGGGACTCATATGCCCAGCTGGGTGACTACGTGTGACATTTGGTGTGTTGTGGGCGGGTGGGTGGGGGGGGGGCTTGAATGTTTATTTTTCCTCGGCATGTCATATGCATACATTGAAGGGGAGTGATGCGATCCTGAGCAAAATGGAAGCAGCATTTACCAGTATGTATGGTACGAGTGTGTACGAATAGGAGAATCCATGTATGAGTATTTACTGTTTGAATGCCATCCCAGCAGGCAACCCTGACTACCTTCATATATTATTTTATGGGTTTTGATAACCTTGACACAGTTGGAGACTTACAGCACTGTATTGGTATTGAGAATAATATAAACTGCAATGTTTATGACCGCGAGCAAATAAAGTCCTTATATGATATTTATAATGACTAATATTTACATTTGAATATCAGAAGCCTGAATAAACATCACACTGATTTTAGTCTACTTTCCAATATGAGCTGCACGCTTAACTTTATTGCCTGTAGTGAATTGTGGCTTTCTGACTCCTCATATATTGATCTCTTTGGACTGGACTGGATTTATTTATTTATTTTTTAATATATTAATTATTATGTTTTTTTATCTTTATTTTTATTTATTTATGTATTTTCTCCCCCCTCCCTCACGGGGGGAACTCGACAGGGCGGTTGCTGGTTGCTCCAGCAACCGCTGTCCCAGCGGTTGACCTCATTATTGTTCATCAAGGGAAATTCTGCAAATATTCGCGAGAATGGTAAATCTGACATGCGGTAGTCTCTCGGAATATTCGGGAGGGTTGGCAAGTGTGATGCTGTCAAGCGGCATTCATAAAAAACTCGCGGGCCTCACTATCATTAAATTTTCATATTAAGGTTGCTGGCCGCGTGTCTGAGACCCCTGGTTTGTACATACAGTAGCACAAGGTAAAAAAAACCTCTGTATGCAGTGTTATTTCATTTTAAATTTCAAAAGAGTTTTTTGGCTCCCATTGTTTTCTTTATTTTTGTAAAACGGGTCAAAATGTCTCTTTGAGTGGTAAAGGTTGCCTACCCCTGCCCTAGAAGATGATCGCTGTCAATCCTTGTTCTTGGAGATCAACAACAAAGGAAAAATGTTCATTGTTGGAGTACTCTATCGTCCTCCTGACTCACCTCCTGACACTTTTCTTTCCAAATTGGATGAACTATTACTCAGTCTAAATAAACTAAACAAAAACTGTATTCTTCTTGGAGACTTTAATATTGATATCTCCAAGGACGATGGAGCTCAACTGAACTTTATCAACACGTTACATTCTTCTTCCTTCTTCCCCACCATCAATAGATTCACTCGAGTCACAGATGCCTCAAAAACAATATTCGGTAACATTATTACCAACATCCGGAATACAAAGCTCGTGGCAGGGGTGGTGCAATCCGATATCACAGACCACTTTCCCACAGTATTATTTTTTTTTTCATCTTTTTTTTTAAAATTAAATCAACAAAGAAAAACACAAAATATAAACTTTCAATTAGTGCATCAACCCCAAAACAAAACCTCCCTCCCCCATTCACACACATCCACACCCACTCTCACAAAAGGGGTTGTTTCTTTCTGCTACCAATATTCTGGTTCCCACAACACAGTCTGCAAGGAACACAGTCCCTGAAGCACACACGATTGTGTGTTGATAGTACTATTCTTTGACTCAGGCAAAACTCCTCCACTCCTACCTCCTCAAGGTAAAACAAAAATAGTCAATGATACAACTTTACAACACCTAAATAACAATCTGCTTGCTAGGCAATGAGACTCTGTGTTTAATTGAACATGTCCAGATGCTGCATATGAAAACCAGATTAAAATGATTCAGGAAGCTATTTAGAAAACAATCCCTGAAAAAAATATCAAAAATCAAACCTCAGACCAGTGGTCTCCAACCACCGGGCTCGAATGGTACCGGGCCGCAGAAATGTTTTAAAATATATTTTTTTATTTTTTTTATTTAAATTTATTACTATTATCTTTTTTTATTAAATCAACATAAAAAACACAAGATACACTTACAATTACTGCAGTAACCCAAAAAACCTCCCTTTTTCATGACAAAGAAAAAAAAAAAAAGAAAAAAAAAAGGATCATCAAACACTTAATTGGAACATCCCACAGGTGTGCGGTCTAATTGGGTATAAAAACAAAAGGTTCAGAGAATATGGAGAAATCACTCCACGTAAGCGGCATTGAATGACCGTGACCTATGATCCCTCAGACGGCACTGTATCAAAAACCGACATCAATCTCTAAAGGATATCACCACATGGGCTCAGGAACACTTCAGAAAACCACTGTCACTAAATACAGTTTGTCGCTACATCTGTAAGTGCAAGGTAAAGCTCTGCTATGCAAAGTGAAAGCCATTTATCAACAACATCCAGAAACGCCGCCGGCTTCTCTGGGCCCGAGATCATCCAAGATGGACTGATGCAAAGTGGAAAAGTGTTCTGTGGTCTGACGAGTCCACATTTGAAATTGTTTTTGGAAATATTCAACATCGTGTCATCCGGACCAAAGGGGAAGCGAACCATCCAGACTGTTATCGACGCAAAGTTGTAAAGCCAGCATCTGTGATTGTATGGGGGTGCATTAGTGCCCAAGGCATGGGTAACTTACACATCCGTGAAGGCACCATTAATGCTGAAAGGTACATACAGGTTTTGGAACAATAAATGCTAAGCACCGTCTTTTTAATGGACGCCCCTGCTCATTTCAGCAAGACAATGCCAAGCCACATTCAGCACGTGTTACAACAGTGTGGCTTTGTAAAAAAAAAGAGTGTGGGTATTTTCCTGGCCCACCTGCAGTCCAGACCTGTCTCCCATCGAAAATGTGTGGCCCTTTATGAGGCGTACAATACGACAACAAGACCCCCGTACTGTTGAACGACTGAAGCTCTACATAAACCAAAAACAGGAAAGAATTCCACTTTCAAAGATTCAACAATTAGTTTCCAAACGTTTATTGAGTGTTGTTAAAAGAAAAGGTGATGTAACACAGTGGTGAATATGTCCTTTCTCAACTACTTAGACACGTGTTGCAGCCATGAAATTCTAAGTTAATTATTATTTGCAAAAAAAAATAAAGTTTATGAGTTTGAACATCAAACACGGTATATTGTCTTCGTAGTGCATTCAATTGAATATGGGTTGAAAAGTATTTGCAAATCATTGTATTCCGTTTATATTTACATACAACACAATTTCCCAATTCATATGGAAACGGGGTTTGTAATACCTTTTTTGCTTCTATTGTGGAAAACCTATCTAGTAAGATAAGTCAACCCCCAGGGTGTTCCTTTAAAGAATTTCTATCAGGCAGCAACCCTAGCTCTTTTTTAATGCAGCCAACCGACATCAATGAGCTTAATACGATCATTATGGACCTGAAGTCATCACATACAGATGGAGTGGACGGGATATGCGGCAAAATCTTGAAAGACATAGCAAATGTGATCACCTAACCTCTTTTTCACTGTACAAACCAGGGGTTTCAAACGCAATTACCTGGGGGCCTTTGGATGCAGAAACTGGGTGAGGCTGGGCCGCAAGAAAAGATTTCTTAACAAATTTAACATGCACTTTTTAATGAAATCACCTTATATGAATGGCTTTCCCGCCCTAGCAACATACTTGCCAATCCTCAGGATTTTTCCGGGAGACTCCTGAATTTCAGTGCACATTCCGACAATCTACCGGTGCAACCATTCTCCCGAATTTGTCCCGATTTTCACCCGGCCGACATTATTAAGGGCTGCCGTGACTGCACTGCCTTTAACGTCCTCTACAACAGTGGTTCTCAACCTTTTTTCAGTTATGTACCCCATGTGAACATTTTTTTCATTCAAGTACACCCTAATCAGAGCAAAGCATTTTTGGTTGAAAAAAAGAGATAAAGAAGTAAAATACAAACACTATGTCATCAGTTTCTGATTTATTAAATTGTATAACAGTGCAAAATAGTCCTCTTTTGTAGTGGTCTTTCTTGAACTACTTTGAAAAAAAGATATAAAAATAACAAAAAAACGTGTTGAAAAATAAACAAGTGATTCAATTATAAATAAAGATTTCTACACATAGAAGTAATCATCAACTTAAAGTGCCCTCTTTGGGGATTGTAATAGAGATCCATCTGGATTCATGTACTTAATTCTAAACATTTCTTCACAAAAAAAGAAATCTTTAACATCAATATTTATGGAACATGTCCACAAAAAGTCTAGCTGTCAACACTGAATGTTGGATTGTTGTATTATTTTTCTACAGTTTATGCACTTACATTCATATTTCATTGAAGTATTATTCAATAAACATATGTATAGAGGATTTGTGAATTGCTGCTGTTTTTTTAGAATGTTTTTAATAAATCTCACTTGTCCCTTGGCATACCTTCAAGTTCCTCCAGGGATCCGCGCACCCCTAAAAGAGGACTACTGCTCCACTGCATGTGATCGCGCATGCTTTTATATCACACAACTAATATGCCGGTGCTGTATCATGTTGTGTGAGACTTGTGCTGAACAACGTCAGGGGCTGCAAGACGTGATTGTTCAACAGCCATACAGGTCACACTGACGGTGGCTGTATAAACAACTTACAAGTATGCGCCACACTGTGAACAGACCAAACAAGAATGACAAACCCTTTTTGGGAGAATTTTTGCACCCTAACACAACTTAAACACAAGAAAACAAATAGCTAGAGCACCTTGCAGGGCTACAATATACAACACCTCAACTGACGCAAGTAGGGCGGGTGGGGGGTTAGTGGTAGCGGGGGTGTGTATATTTTAGCCCGGAAGAGTTAGGTCTGCATGGGACTTAGGGTAATTGTTCTGGTGTGTTTATGATGTGTTACGATGCAGATGTTCTCCCGAAATGTGTTTGTCATTTTTGTTTGGTGTGGGTTCACAGTCTGGCACATATTTGTAACAGTGTTTTTTACGGCCAACCTTAGTGTGACGTGTGTAGCTGTTGATCAAATATATCTTGCAATAACACACATGCGTCTCACATGGCTAGATGCAACATATAACTGGGCTTGCATGCTGTCAGTTCAGCATATAGGGGGCGCTAAAGGCAGCGCCATTATGGCACTCCCTGAATATTGTGATCTGGTAAAAATTGACAGGGGCTTTGAGAGAATTGGTGCCATGAAATTCAGGGGTCTCTCGGGAAAATTGGGGACGTTGGCAAGCTTGACCTATCACTAGCACCAACATTAAATTGTCATATCAAAACGTGGGCCGCATAGTAACGTCTCGCGGGACGCAATTGGCCCGCGGGCAGCATGTTTGAGACCCCTGGTATAAACCTTTCACTTAGTGCCGGCATTGTACCCAAAATGTCCAAAGTGGCAAAAGTAATTCCATATTTTAAATCAGGTGATAAAAATGATATGAACAATTATAGGCCAATTTCTATTTTACCAACATTTTCTAAAATATTTGAGAAAGTGGTCTATAACTGACTGAATGGCTTTCTAGAAAAACTAGATATCCTTGTCCCCTCCCATTATGGTTTTCGTTAAAAAAGCACCACCTGTATGGCTATAATCGACCTCTTGGAAAGAGTCAATGACTGTATTGAAGAAGGGGAATGCGGTATTGGTATTTTTTTGGATCTGTCGAACGCCTTTGACAAAATAGACTTTGAGATCTTACTGTATAAGCTATACCACTATGGTGTCGGAGGGGTACCTCTGGATTGGTTCCGTTCTTCTACGGAAGGCAACAATGTTTATGCGTCAATGATCACAACTCACCCTGTATGACCAGAAATTCTGGGGTTCCCCAGGGATCCATCTGGGGTCCTCTCCTTTTCATCTTATATATAAATGATTTTGTATACTCCTCTGAAACTTTTCATAAAATAATTTTTGCTGACGATACAAATTTGTTTACCTCACACAGGAGCCTACTCGATCTACAAGAAACTCTCAATTCAGAGCTTGTGAAAGTGGATTCCTGGTTCAAATGTAATAAGCTCTCACTTAATGTTAATAAAACACTTTTTATTTTATTTCGTTCTAATAAAAAACGGACAAATACAGAGCACTGCCATATCAACATCAATGGGCAGGAAATACACAGAGTGAACTCCACAAAATTCCTGCGGGTCATCATTGACGGATACCTCAATTTCAAATGTCTCATGTCTCAAACAGTGCAATACGTTTTCATAACATGGTCACTACTGCCTACTTTGTCTTGTTATATTCTTATTTTACTGTTACATTTTTATTCCCATTGTTGCTTTTAAATTTTTATTCTTATTGTAATATTTCTCTATTTTGTTTCCATTTAAACCCCCATTATTTACTTTTTACTTTTATTTAAATTGATCTCAACTCTGTACACTGCTGCTGGAATTTTAATTTTCCTGAAGGAACTCTCCTGAAGGAATCAATAAAGTACTATCTATCTATCTATCCATCCATCTATCTATCTATCTATCTATCTATCTATCTATTAGCCATCTGTTAAACAAATTATCCAAATATGTTGGCCTGTTCTTTCACCTTTGTCATTATCTTTCTCTATATGCTCCACTTCATACAAAACTCTCTCTGAACCTCATCTAAACTACTGTAATGTCATCTGGTGTAACACCTTCCCTAGCAACCTTCACAAATTAGAATCCTTGCAAAAGAAAATAATACGGGCCCTGTCATGGTCAAAGTTTAATGCCCCCACTTGTCATCTATTTCGTAATTATCATCTCTTAAGACTGACAGAGTTCAATATTTATCACTATGCTTGTCTAACCTATCAAGTCATCCACATACTGAATCTCAGGCTCTGTAGCTTGGTTCCTGTCTATCGTCCCCAGCATGCCCACAACACTCGTGACTTTGACCTGATATCAGGTAAACATCGTCTAGTGGCTTGTACTGCTCGAAGTGTTGTATGAAGGGGACCAAAGATCTGGAACCGGCTAGATGAGAGCCTCAGGATGCTGTATTCATTCTCCAACTTCAAAAAGAAACTGAAATCATACCTATTAATGACCTATCTCTAATGCCTCATGTGGGGTAGACTACTGTTGGGTTGTGTGTGCGTTTTTGTGCTTGCCAACATGTTTCAGGATTCCATGCATATACTGACCTCTGGACCCCCTGCTAAAAGCTTTTTCTTGCTTATCTCGGGGACCCTTTCACTTACCACCATTCTTAGATGGATATTCACTACTGTTGTAATTGCAATATGGTATTGTGAATAATCTGAAACAATGTGTGTGTGGCCCTTTAAGATATGACAGCAAGTTAGGTGAGTGACATCAGTGAGTGGGTGGGCGAGAGAGGTGAGGGAGCGGTAACAGTGAGTGGCGCAGGTGCTAGTAGCTCGGTGGATAGCCTTGTACAAGACACCAATAAAGTCACAAAGTTGCAAGAAACCGCCAGCCTCGTCATTCACCCTCGTGTCCGGAGCTGTAAAAACCCACTGACGGGTAAAGTAAAGGGTTTTACCCCTGAAGTACATCGGCCCTGGAGGAACGTCTCCTCTGCGCTCCTCGACTACGGTCTGGGAGCTGGAAGCAGGAAAGTTGTATCAACTCTATTAGTGCCTTAGTGTTTACCATGAAGTCTTTATTTTGACAGCCCCTTCACGGTAAACTTGTTGGAGTGCAAACTAAGGCAGTATTTGTCATTGATCAAACTTTCGGCGAATCAAAATTTATGACCAATGAAAACGCAAAAAACGAGGATGGAAATTTGACCCGGCAAATTAAAACAAAAGACAAACACTGGCGGTAAGCGATAATCGATACAATAAAAAAAAAAAAAAGCAAACCGGGTGGTAGGTTAAGAAAAAAAAACGCGTCTGGGTGACGCGCGGGCTTCAGAAATTAAGCATCCTTTCGGATCTCAATGATTAAAAAGACAGAAAAAGTGCGGTAACGCCAACACTACTTGACAGTATAAACAAATACGTCACACTTATATTGTGTAACATTCACAGTTTTTGAAAAAGTGCAGAGGTAGAAATATTCCAAATAACCTCTTAAATATAAAAATAAACATAAATAATGCCTCAAAACAAGTTATTAATATTTCAACTAAACACAGCAGACGAGCTCTCGCCCTAAACAGCTGTTTTGTAGTGTCGATATGGACTTGTAGATCTCTGTTTGCCACAGTTATATACCTTACTGCTTTGCACACAGTGCATTCTGCTTCCCATGTGTCACGGCCAGGACCAAAACACGGATACCTTCTCCGCAAATCATCCGGGAAGTTGCATTTACGTTTCGACATCTCTCTCTTTTGTCCTGTCTGTATCTCCACATCTCTCTCTTGTGCCCTGTCTGTGTATCGACTGTCTCACTCTCTCGCTCACTGTCTCTGCCCCTCCCTCGTGCACTCGCCTCCACAATTTGTTTTGTTTTTAACTAATTTTTGACCCTGACATTGAAAATACACACATCCTTAACTCAAAATGACAGAAATTTTAGGCATTTAAGAAACCCCGCCCGGACAGCCCCGCAAAAGAGGGCATGTCCGGGGAAGACAGGACGTATGGTCAGACTGCGTGAGATCACAGTAGTAAACAATGTGTGACAAGTTCGCTCTCAAAATGGCAGGGGAAAAAAAGCACATCAAAACAAAAATATGAAGAAGAACACAGGACATTTTAAACAGTGGGAGAGTTTATATTTTTTTGTTGAACTCAATGGCAAGCCATTCTGCCTTACATGTCAGGCGTCATAAGCGCATTTCCAAGGCCTCAAATCTTCAGCGTCACTTCAGTTCACTCCATGCTAACATTGACCAGGAAGTTCCAAAAGGGACAGAACTTCGCAAGCACAAGTTGGCCACTTTGAACAGTCAGGCAGAAAACCAGAAAGTTTTTCCAAAAATTTACAAAGTACTCAGATAAATTTGGCTGAACAGAGGTCTGTGTGTCATACTTGCCAAACTTAAGACCTCCGATTTCAGGAGGTGGGGGGCGTGGTCGGGGGTGGGACGGGGGCGTGGTTAGGGGCGGGCCCGTGGTTGGGGCGTGGTTAAGAGGGGAGGAGTATATTTACAGCTGTTGTGTGCGCAGTTGTGCACTGCACTTTCTAAAGTAGATGTTATTCACACATATGCATGATTGATTAATTGATTGAAACTTTTATTATTAGATTGCACAGTACAGTACATATTCCGTACAATTGACCACTAAATGGTAACAACCACAATAAGTTTTTCAACTTGTTTAAGTCGGGGTCCACGATAATCAATTCATGGTACAAATATATACCATCAGCATAATACAGTCATCACACAAGTTAATCATCATAGTATATACATTGAATTATTTACAACCCAGGGGGTGGGATGAGGAGCTTTGGTTGATATCAGTACTTCAGTCATCAACAATTGCATCAACAGAGAAATGGACATTGAAACAGTGTAGGTCTGACTTAGTAGGATATGTACAGCCAGCAGAGAACATAGTGAGTTCAGATAGCATAAGAACAAGCATATACATTAGAAATTAATTCGATTATTTACATTAGGTTATTTACAATCCAGGGAGATGGGATGTGAATGTAGGAGGATTAGTAAAGCGTTGAAGTTGCCTGGAGGTGTTGTGGTGCATGTACAGTAGATGGCAGTATTGTACTGTTTAAGAGTGTCACATGCTGTTTACGGCAGACGAACTGCCTTACGGTAGAGTGGTGGACGTAAACGTGACTGCTGTTGTTGTGTGTTGTTCCTGCGCTGGGAGGATGTTAATGAAACTGCCTAACAATAAACCCACATAAGAAACCAAAAACTCACCCTCGATCATTCTACAGTTATAACGTCATTGGGCAAACACGCTCTCAGACACGTCACTCAGGTACTCATGGAGCTGGAGGGAGCGTGGCCTCCAGCTCTGCCAGAATTTCGGGAGAACATTTTAACTTAAAGTTACAGTACCAATGATTGTCACACACACACACACACAAGGTGTGGCGAAATTATTCTCTGCATTTGACCCATCACCCTTGATCGCTCCCTTGGAGATGAGGAGAGCATTGAGCAGCAGCGGTGGCTGCGCCCGGTAATCATTTTTGGTGATTTAACCCCCCATTTCCAACCCTTGATGCTAAGTGAGGTAATGAGTTGTCTCATTCACCTCAATGTTAAGTAACTCCCTCTCATCACGACAAAAATACTAAATACTAATCGCTCAAACTAAGCCATTTCTCCACCTATTTGAAATCTAAAAACACAGGAAAGTTCCCTGAAAGCATTCGGGCACAGACGGCCTTTTGTAGAAGTCCATATATTGAAGCGTTTGGCCAGAATTATACTTTGTTTTGGCATGTTAACTGCTAGCATACCTAACATTTTTTTTTTTTTACTCTTGGAAGTATGCTAACATCCCTTATACTAGCATGCTAATGTCTTATGCCAGCTTTTTAGCTAATTTTGTATGTTTACTCCTAGAAATAGTGGCACTATCTTAGAAGTATACTTTCTTGTCCTATTTCATCATGATAATGCTAGCATGCTAACTTTATATTTAGCTTAACAGCTAATTGTGTATGTTCAAACCTAAAAAAAAATCATGAATTCTGATACTTGGCGCCATCTTGGACGCATGCTAACGTCTCTTAAATAGTATGTTAATGTTAGAATGCTAACATTTAATGCTAGCTTTTAATGTCAAAACCTAAAATTAGTGTGTTTTAATACTTGGCGCTATCTTACAAATATGCTAATTTGTCCTATGTCATCGTGATAACAGCATGCTAATGTTTTATACTTGCTTTTTAACTAAATTTGTTTGTTTAAACAAAAATATTTGCCGCCATCTTGGAAGTTTGCTAACATCTCTCATATTAGCATGTTGGCTTTTTATTGTAGCTGTTTAGCTAATTTTGTATGCTTACACCTAAAGTGGGCATTTTAGTACTTGGCGCTAGTCTTAGAAGTACACTAACTCGTCCTATGTCGTCGTGCTATGGTTTTATGCTAGTTTTTTACTTAAATGTGCATGATTAAACCTAATAATCATGGATTTTGATGCTTGCCGCCATCTTGGAAGAATGCTAACGTCTCTTATGTTTCAAGGTTTCAAGTTTTATTTGTCACATGCAGAGTACACACCAGTGAAATGCTTTTTTCCATGCTCTTTAGATATTGCGTACAGTGGGATCCAAACACTAGTTGCAGAATCTAATACACTAAATACCAAAAATACAGAAATTTGAATAGCTCTGATTTTCATTAATTACAAGACAAAAAGTTACACAATAAGTTACAGTAGTTATGGTAGAGGTATCAGTACAAGTAGAAGTACAGTAGTCAAATACAGCACCAGTGCAGGATAAAATAGTATAACAGTATATACAGAATAGGAAGTAATACATATTAAGGTGTCTACAGTTATTTGGCAGTTGAGTAGTGACAGTAACATGAACAAAGGTAATGGAAGAGTATGATATCTTTATACTCTTGTTTTTACATGATTTACAGCATAGGAAGCAACAAATATTAAGATGTCGACAGTTCTTTAGCAGTTGAGTATTGACAGTAGTATGAACAAAGGTAATGGAACAGTATGACTTCTTTATAGTCTTGTTTTTACATAATTTACATTGTAGTCCAGTAATTAAAGTGGTAAGTAAAGTGATTCTTGTGCGTGCGGTTTTGTGCATTTGTGATAAGTATTAATCAGCGGTGCAGTTGAGCAGTCTGATGGCTTGGTGATAGAAGCTACTCCTGAGTCTCTCCGTTTAGGCCATGATACTCCGGTAGCGCTTACCTGAGGCAGTTGCTTGGGTGGCAAGAGTCCCTCACTACCCTCTTGGCCTTGGATCTACACCGCCTGGTGTAGATGTTGCAGGTAGTTGGGAGCACACCTCCGATGGTGTGCTCGGTTGATCTGGCCACTCTCTGCAGTCTGTTGCGGTCGTGTGCGGTGCTATTCCCAAACCAGGAGGTGATGTTTACAGTCATGACACTCTCTCTTGTGCATGAGTAGACGTTTCCAAGGATCTGATGGTTTAACTTGAACTTCCTGAGTCTCCTGAGGAAGTAGAGATGCTGTTGTTCCTTTTTCACCACGTTGTCTATGTGTGTGGTCAAGGACAGTGTTATGTCCTCAGTTTCACCTATATGCTTATTTAGGTGTCTTGATTTAATAATAATCAGGCAACACGTTTTAACTCAATGCCTCGGATCACTCCCGTTTATTAACAACCTCGAGAGTTCAACTCTCCCCCGCTTTCGTGATGTCACACACTGAACACAGGCTACGGTGGCTCGAACATGACAAAATAGTACATGACATCCCTCCTTTCCTTAGAAATAAACTTCAGGTTATTTTCAATTGTCAACTATAAACATTAGGGAGTATTCAAAACATTTCTTATTAAACACATACTCAAATATTCTGTATGTCTTCTCTGTATTCTCAACCATGCATCAATTCAATTTCAGTCAAGAAATATATCAAACTGTAAACTTGCTTTGACCTTACTTTGAAGTTGTTAATTTCACATTACAACATCACACAATATTGTCACTAAACTTGACTCAAACATTTCTCCCTTTTCTCTTTCTTTTTTTTTTTTAATGTTACTACTACATCACCAGACCGTAACAAGATAAAAGTCTATGTCATCACAAAGTCTGCCAGCTTCTGTGGCAACCTTATCTTCCTCGAAGGCCTTTGTGTGTCTTGGGTGTCATGGCTGGTGATACTCTGTTCTGCGCGTTGAGCAGGTTGTGTCTCTCTGTTTATTGTGGAGTCCTCAACGTCCTGGGATGCATCCATTCTGGTGGGTGTATCATGAGAGTTGTTGTATCGTTTCACAAATGTTGTATTCCTTGTGTATCTGGCTCCCGTTGGAGACTCAACAACTACTTGGTTTCCTGATTTGCTCACCACCTTATGTGGCGTTGTGTGGAAAGGTGTGGTAAGTTTATCAGTCTTTTCTTGTCTCACCAGGACAGTGTCACCAACATTGACGTCTGCATATCTGGCTCCACGGCGTTCGTCTGCATAGATCTTGGATTGTCCTTTTTGTTCTGCGTCTCTGTCTCTGACTTCCAGATCAGCGTGTCCTGCTTCTCTGATGCTTGGCAACTTCCCTCTCATTTTTCGGTTGAAAATCAACTCAGCGGGGCTCTTCCCCGTTGTTGTGTGATCGATGCTCCGGTATACTGTGACATATTTTCTGAGTTCTCGCCTCCAATCAAGTCCATCTGAAACAGCGATGCGAATCCTCTTCATCAGCGAAGCATTTTGACGTTCCACCTCACCGTTTGCTTGCGCCCATCGTGGTGTCGTTTTTAAGTGCTTGATGCCGTTGGTGTCACAGTACTCACTGAATTCCTCTGATTTAAACTGAGGGCCCTGATCTGACCTCAACGTGATGGGCAGTCCATGTCGACCGAAAATCGTCTCAAGACTATCTATCACCTTTGATGTAGTTGTGGATTTTAACACGTCATATTCATAATAACGGCTGTAGTAATTAACTACAACTAGAATTGATTCAGCTGTCGGTAGGGGTCCGAGTAGGTCGATTGCAACATCTTGCCAAGGCCCCTCCGGTAACTGTGTGGGTCTCAAAGGTTCTGCTGCATCTGGGCGAGCAACAATTTGGCAACCATGGCATGATTTACAATGTCTCTCCGCTGCTTTGTCCATAGCTGGCCACCAGACTTTGCTCCTGAGGTGCTGTTTGGTACCGACGACTCCCAAGTGTCCTTCATGAGCTAGTGAGAGAGCGCGTGCCCGCAGTGCTTGTGGTAGCACGATACGCGTCCCGCGTAGAACCAGTTGTCCTATCACACATAACTCACTAGCAACAAGAGCATATGCTGTGCACTTTTCAAAGTGTCCACTTGCGATGGCTTTACGCACCTCACTCAGCTCTTCATCATGGGCTGACGCTTCCTCAACCTCACGGGTTGTCAGTGCGCTGGGTGTCGCGCTCACTGCCACAAATCTCACATATTCATCGGATCCGTGTGCATGTTTCTGTTTCAGTACGCTGTTTCCTAGTAGACGTGATAACGGGTCTGCTATGTTCTTTTTCCCCGAGATATGTATTACTTTAAAATCATAGGGCTGTAGCCTTAGACCCCATCGCTCTATACAAGCACATGGTTTTGAACGTGGATTATAGATAGATTCTAAAGGTTTATGGTCTGTAACCAGATCAAACTGTCTACCATATACGTATGGGTGTAACCTCTCACAGGCCCATACAAGAGCTAGGGCCTCTTTTTCTGTCTGAGAATACCTACGTTCGCAATCAGTTAGACCTCGACTGACGTAACATATGGGAACATTCTCTCCCTTCTGGCTCTGTATTAACACTGCTCCTAGCCCCACTGGACTAGCATCTGCGATGATCTTGGTTGGTGCATCTTTGTTAAAGTAAGCAAGTGTCCCTGCTTTGGCTAAGCCCTCTTTCAGCGCCTCAATCGCTTTTTTCTGTTCGGGACCAAATTCAAAAGTAGTGTCTTGTCTTGTCAGACGTCGCAGTGGCTCTGACAATGTTGTAAATTGTGGAATAAATCTGCTGCTGTAACTCACAAGTCCAAGGAAGCTTCTCACTTCTGATGCATTTTCCGGCTCTCTTGCCTCGCTCACAGCTCTCACTCTCTCCTCTGTTGGACCGATTCCCTTTTCAGACAGCAGAATTCCCATGAAGATCAGCCGATCCATGTTGAACTGACACTTGTCAGAATTCAATGTTAGTCCACATTCCTCCAGTCTTCTCAAAACTGCATGTAGTCGCTCGTTGTGCGTTACTTCATCCTTCGCGTGAACTATGACATCGTCCGAGATGTTCTCCACCCCTTCTATACCAGCAAGTGCGGCAGCGATTTCATGTTGGTACTGTTCGCTGGCTGAAGACATGCCGAAATTAAGTCTTTTGTATCTGTAGACTCCGTTGTGGATGGCGAATGTGGTAATACCACGTGATTCTGGGGTCAATTCGAGTTGGTGGTAGCCCCACTTTAAGTCCAGTTTGCTGAACACCACTGATCCATTCATCCCCTGTAGCAGTTCATCCACTGTTGGAATAGGGTATCTCTCTCTGATGATTGCAAGGTTTGCCTGTCGCATATCTAGACACAGTCTGATTTCAGAGTTTGCCTTGGGTACGATGACCACTGGGTTTACCCATGGTGTTGGTCCATCGACCGGTTCTATGATGTCTAGATCTAAGAGTTCTTTCATTTTAGCCTCCACAGGTGCCCGTAAGTTAAAGGGTATACGCCTGAGTGGCTGTGCTACTGGTGTCACCTCTGGGTCTATGTGTAGTTTTATCTGTTTTGTTTTCAGCTTTCCTACCCCCTGAAATACAATCGGGTATTGGTGCTGAAGGGACTGTTTCAGGTCTGTGACTGCTGATATGTTGGCCCCTATTTTCAGTATACCTAGTTTCATGGCTAATTCTTTTCCAAGTAGAGGTTCCCCATTGCCTCTGATTACTATGAACTCTGCTTGTTCACTGCGCTCTCCTATTTTTACTTGGCATGTGAACGCCCCTTTAATAGGTAAAGGTTGGTTAGATGAGTAAGAGAATAGTTTTCTCTCTGATTTTGGAATATAAGAGTGACATTTTATTTTCTCTGCTTTTAATCCCTGCCATGTCTTTTCATCTATCACATTACATGTAGCTCCGGAATCAATAAGCATCTTCAAACTAACTCCTCCCACATTCATGTTAAGCCTCTCTGACCTGTTAGTGTCATTTAGCATAAAAGCATAATCATGTTGCTCTATCTCTATGTTATGCACTTTTTCTTTTCCCGTTGCACCTTTTGTTTTGCATTGTTTGGCAAAATGGTCTTTACCGTTACATTTGCGGCATGTTTGACCGCGTGCGGGACATTTAGGATCCCTCCCAAAGTGATCAGCATGTCCGCACCGGTAGCAAGTTTTGTCTGTTTTCTCTCTGTCCATGTCAAATTTTCCTTGTCCTTTCTTCTGATATTTCCCTCCTTTCTGTGTGACGCGGTTCACAGACGCCTCTACTCTCTCACCTTTTCCAGACATTTCCGCCATTTGTCCCTCAATTCGCTCACATTGTGCTGCCAGTTCAAGTGTGCGAGCGAGCACTAACCCATGTCCTTCTTCCAGCAGTTTACGGCGAATATAGCTCGATGTGCATTTGCTAATGATAGCATCTCTAATTTGATCGTCTGCACCTGCACCAAAACTACAGTCCTTAGCAGCACGTCTTAAACGTGTGGAAAATTGTTGTACAGTCTCACTTGGATTTTGTGTAATTTTGTGAAATGTCTGGCGGGCGAAAGTGGCGTTTACTTGTGGCACGAAGTATCCATTCAAAGCAGCAACAGCGTCATCATAGTCTGCTGCACCTCCAGTGTTATCCAGCGTGCAGAAGATGTCCTGTGTGTCCGGTCCTGCATGATGCAAAAGAAGTGCTCTCCGCCGCTGTTTCACGAAGTCATCTGTGTCTTCTGTGATAATGAGACCTTTTCCATCAGCAAACAGTTCAAATGACATTAGCCATCTTGTCCACCGCGGTCCCAACGTCGCCGGGTCGGAGTAGCAATCAAACGCAGACAGGCTCGTCTTCTCCATGCTAGTGCTATGCTAATGCTATGCTAACGCTAGCAGCAACTTCTGTTACACTTCAGATTAAACTGTGATATGCTGGCGTTATCTCACTTGGCTTGCAGGCTCTGTGCATCACTCGTCGCCATTGTTATGTCCTCAGTTTCACCTATATGCTTATTTAGGTGTCTTGATTTAATAATAATCAGGCAACACGTTTTAACTCAATGCCTCGGATCACTCCCGTTTATTAACAACCTCGAGAGTTCAACTCTCCCCCGCTCTCGTGACGTCACACACTGAACACAGGCTACGGTGGCTCGAACATGACAAAACAGTACATGACAGACAGGTCTTCTGATATTGTCACTCCGAGGTATTTCAAGTTGGTCACTCTCTCGACCAGCGCTGTCTATGCTGAGGGGACTGGAGTTCCTGGCCTCCCGTCTTCCAAAATCCACTATGATCTTCTTGGTCTTGCTGATGTTCAGGGCGAGGTGGTTCTCCTGACACCACAGTGCCAGGTTCTTCACTTCACTCAAGTAGGCCGTCTCATCATTTCTGGAAATCAGGCCCACCACAGCTGTGTCGTCAGTAAATTTTTTTGTAGTTTGTTATTGTTCTGAGTCCTTGCCATAAAGCTCTGGAGTCAGCCTGCTGAAATTTAAACTCCAATTTGTCCCTGTATTGTCCCTTTGTCTGCTTCACTACGTGCCTGACGTCATAGCACACTGCCTTGTACGCGTGCATGTCGCCAGTCGTGCGCCCTCGGCTGTAGGCTAAGGTGCGCACTTTCAAAGCTTCTTGGACCGATCTATCAACCCAGGGTTTTTGATTTGGAGAAACCCGTACTGTGGTTGTGGGGACTATTTCCTCAACCAGTTTAACAACAAAATCCAGCACAGTGTTTGTATATTCGTCAAGGTTGTCTCTGCCCTTGCAGAACAAGCTCCAGTCTGTACAATCCAGCGCGTCCTGAAGCGTGCTGTCTGAGTTCACAGACCAACGCTTGACTTCACGCGTCACCATGGGGGTATGCTTCAAACTTTGTTTACACACTGGTACGAGCAAGATGGCTGAGTGATCTGATTTACCGAAGGCTGATAAAGGCTGTGACTTAAACTGCGAGTAGCAGTGGTTTAGTATATTATCGCCTCGAGTAGGACAGGTCACGTGTTGGTAAAACGTTGGTATTACCGTTTGAGGTTTTGCCTTTTTAAAGTTTCCAGCAACCACAATAGCAGCATCAACATGGGCTGTCTGGAGTTTGTTTACCTGGTCGCAGAGCTCCAGAAGTGCAGTCTCAATGTTGGCCTGGGGTGGAATGTATACTCCGATGAGTATGACTGGTGTTAGGTCCCAGGTGGAACGGGCGGCATTTGATGATGAGAAACTCCAGGTCCAGTGAGCAGTTTTCCCCTATCTTCTCCACACTGCTCGGTTCACACCAGGGTTTATTCACCATAAAACTCCGCCTCTCGATTTCCCTGACGACTCGTTCCTATCGCTCCGGTACACAGAGAAGTGCTCCAGGCTGATGGCTTGGTCTGGAACCGCCGGTGTGAGCCAGGTCTCAGTGAAACACAGGACGTTACAGTCTCTGATGTCCCGCTGGAACTTAATCCTCGCCCTGATGTTGTCCAGCATGTTCTCAATTGACTGGACGTTGGAGAGGAGGATAGAAGGGAGAGGCGTCTGGCTCGCACGTCGTCTGGCTCGCACGTCTTCTGACGCGGTTCCTTGTTTCCCCTCAGCTGCCACGGTATCGATGGTGGGTCCACCATTCTCCTTTGTTGTTGTTACCGGCATTGCCATGGACTCTCAATTCTGCCGGCAGTTGCTTCAAGCGGTCCGAGCTTTGTTAAAGTTGGTGTGTTATTTTTGAATTTATGTCCAGAAGATTCTGTCGGTTGTAAACAACTGTTGTGCCATTGGTTAAAGTAAAACAAACAAAAAAACTACACAAATTAACCAAAGTACGCAAATCTTGTGACGAGAGCGTGGAGAGGCAGCCGAACAGAGCAGCGCCATTTTACATACATACTGTACATACATACATACATATATAAGGGTCAGTCGATATCGCTATGGGGTTCGCAACCCTATTAGCATGCTAATGTGCTATGATAACTTTTTAGCTAATTTTGTATGTTTAAACCTAAAAATCTTGGATTTTGATACTTGGTGCCATCTTAAAAATATGCCGGCTTCAACTGATCAATGTTAAAGGCACAGATAGCAGACCCATCAAAAGTTTCCGCTGGAATTTTCTAGTTAGTTATTGCGATTGCTTTTGTGCGCATAATCCAGAAACTGTAGTGCAACTATGTTTCGACAAAAATGCCATGCTGTCATGCAAATAAGATAAAGTAAAGTACGATCAATTAGATTACATTAGATTAGATATTAGTCTGTTTAATTAGCGGACATGTTACAGACATGTTAGATGGATAGATAGTACTTTATTGATTCCTTCAGGAGAGTTCCCTTAGAAAAATTTAGATTATGGGGTATAAATGGAAATAAAATAGAAAATATTACAATAAGAATAAATATAAAAAGCAACAATAACAATACACATATAACAGTAAAACATACTTGCCAACCTTTAGACCTCCGATTTTGGGAGGTGGAGGACGTGGTCGGGGGTGGGGCGGGGAGCGTGCTGGTGGGTGTGACCGGGCGTGGTTGGGGGCGTGGTTAAGAGGGGAGGAGCATATTTACTTTACTGCTAGATTCATCAAGTCAAGTATTTCATATAAATATATATATATATATATCTTGATTGGATTATCCAGAGAATAGTGCTCGATACCGTGGTAGAGCGCAATATGTAGGTGTGGGAATAAAATCACAAGACTACTTCATCTCTACAGAACTGTTTCATGAGGGGTTCCCTCAATCATCAGGAGATTTATACACATATAAATCTATATATAAATCTCCTGATGATTGAGGGAACTCCTCATGAAACAGTTCTGTAGAGATGAAGCAGTCCCGTGATTCCTCCCACACCTACATACTGCGCTCCACCACGGCATCGAGCACCACTCTCTGGACAATCTAATCAAGACATACATATACATATATATATATATGTCTTGATTGGACTATTCTCTGGATAATCCAATCAAGACACACACATAAATATATATATATGTCTTGATTGGATTATCCAGAGAACAGTGCTCGACACCGTGGCAAAGCGCAACATGCAGGCGTGGGAAAAAAATCACAAGACCACTTCATCTCCACAGATCTGCCTCATGAGGGGCTCCCTCAATCATCAGGAGATTTTAATGGAAACATTCACATACAATGGTTTATATAGAGCACAGAGTGGGTGGGTACAGGCAGGCGTAGGGTGTGGTGATTGGCTCATGTGTCACCTAGGAGGTGTTTCCGTCTGTGGCGGCATGTTGAAATGATTTCACTGCGCTTGTTGAGGGATGATAGATCTGGATGATATATAATAAAGAGTTTCTCTTTTAAGCATAGGTTGCATCTTTTATTACCACTGTTGTAAGGTGTGCTGGATGCAAGAATTTGCCATGTTATTGAATATTCAACATTATTGTCTTATATATATATATATATATATATATATATATATATATATATATATATATATATATGTATGTCTTGATTGGATTGTCCAGAGAGTGGTGCTCGATGCCGTGGTGGAGCGCAGTATGTAGGTGTGGGAGGAATCACGGGACTGTTTCATCTCTACAGAACTGTTTCATGAGGAGTTCCCTCAATCATCAGGAGATTTATATATAGATTTATATGTGTATAAATCTCCTGATGATTGAGGGAACCCCTCATGAAACAGTTCTGTAGAGATGAAGTAGTCTTGTGATTTTTTTCCCACACCTACATATATATATATATATATATATATATATATATATATATATATATATATATATATATATATATATATATATATATATATATATATATATATATAAGAAATACTTGACTTTCTGTAAATTCTAGCTATATATATATATATATATATATATATGTATATATATAAACAAAAGAAATACTTGAATTTGTATTGTGCAAACTCGTTTGAACTTGGACATGCATGGCTTAATCTTTGAGACAAGCATATGCTACTGGCAGGATCAACCAGGTAGTTGTTGAGTTTAGGGTTGAATTGTCTATCCTTGTTTTTCTTACCATATGCATGTAGAGTAGATGGCAGTATTGTCCTGTTTAAGAGTGTCAAAACATTGCTGTTTAAGGCAGACAAACTGCTTTACGGTAGACGAAAACGGACTGCTGTTGTTGTGTGTTGTTTTACCACGCTGGGGGGACGTTAATGAAACTGCCTAAGAATAAACCCACATAAGACACCAAGAACTCGCCCTCGATCATTTTACAGTTATAACGTCATTGAGCAGACACGTCACTCAGGTCCGCATTGAGCTGGAGAGGGCGTGGCCTCCAGCTCTGCCTGAATTTCGGGAGATGTTGGGAGAAAAATGGTCCCGGGAGGTTTTCAAGAGAGGCGCTGAATTGCGGGAGTCTCCCGGAAAATCCGGGAGGGTTGGCAAGTATGCAGTAAAAATAACAATATAACAAGATAAACTAGACAGTAGTGACCATGTTATGAAAATGTATTGCACTGTTATTGCACTGTTAATTGCACTATTTTTTGTTGCAGTTTATTTCAGTATTGTTATTGTTTTGCACCCCCTGTCATCCTAGTACCCCCTTTCCCCAGAGAGGCGTTGTACAGTCTGATGGCGTGTGGGACAAAGGAGTTTTTGAGTCTATTAGTCCTGCACTTGGGATGAAGCAGTCTGGCACTGAACAGGCTCCTCTGGCTACTGATATCGCTATGCAGAGGGTGACTGTCATCATCCATGATGCTCACTAGTTTTTCCACAGTCCTCTTCTCTGCCACCCTCACCAGTGAGTAGAGCCGGCCCGGGCCGCCTGATCAGTTTCTCCAGTCTGGAGGTATGTATCTTTAAATTACTTTTGTTGTGATCTGGTGCCTTATACAAAATAAAACTAAAATAGAATCAAGTTGACCCTCTCACGGCACACCCCAATGCTGCAGCCCCCCCCCCCCCCCCCCCTGCTCCCTAATATAATGGTCGAGGGAAGAGAGCTGCAAGATGACTGTTTACCCAAGATGCACTGCATCGCACACTTGATTGGCATCTTTGTGTGTCGTGTCATCAAAAAAACAAACTTTATTTACTGCCACATGTTCCTAGTATAATACATCTTTCCTTCCTGTCAGGAAAAGGAACACTAAATCCATCTTCCAGCCATCTGTGGAGGCATTCCTCCAGTCATGATTCAGCACTTTGTCTCCTCCGGGGGTGCTGATGGGCAGCAGAAGGTGTAGACCAGGTACTAACGAACAGCCTCCACGGTGAATGTTAATCATGATTAACGAGCCGCGAAGATGGCGGCGCCTGACGCGGAGGCGGCCAGGCGTGGAGCGTGGACGTGGCCGAGGAGCAGAGAAGAAGAATCATGGAGTGGAGTTTGATGGAGCGTAACCCGGTTGGCCGTCTCATCCTTTAACCTCCCCCCAGTCGGAAAGAATATGGCTATAAAGTGTACGCTGTCATAAAGACTGTTAAAGTGTCTTGAGACAATGTATTCCCATCATCCTGAAGATGAAGAGCTTTTGCAGGGAAGCTATTCATGCTAAGTGTGTTAACATCATGCTCGTCCATCCCAAGTCAGGCCTGACTTCATTGCGTTTGTCCGTCTCATTGACCTGTTTGTCCAACTCCACACCGACTCAGGGACCAGGGGAGGACCCCGCAAAGGTCGCTATCCTTCACCTCTTTGTCGGTCCATGCACGCTCCCAAACTAATTTTGACAATTCTGACGTGTCTATCAAGTTCTTTACTACCAGCGTAAAAAAATTCTACCCTCGACTTCAAGTTTCATTCTAATTGGCGTTGCTATACATCAGAAAGTCTTTCTCCTCCTAATTGTCACCCAGAGACACTAAAGATTGACTAAATTCTGTGATCCGTGAATGAGTGATCAGCTGACAGTTGCCGGGGCAACGAGGTCTCCGAGCGCGCCATCCAGTCGGCCTCAGTGAGCCGCCCGTCTTCCCCCTCGTCTTTTTGATGCTGTCAACATGTCCGTCTCCTTCAATCGTCTCCCTTCACCCCGCAAATGTCTCCTGTCTGCGCTGCCGCCGTCTGTTTCCTGTCATGTCATTCTCGTGTTTGGATCTCTGGAACACGCCTCTTATTCTCGCTCACGTCAACAACTTAAGACTTTTCACCTTTGTCTTTGTCCTCACAGGACAACACCTTCACTCCTTGATGATGAAGAACGTAACCATAGGCCTCACAGCAAAAAGCCGCAGGTCAGAGTGTGTGTGTGATTTGTGTTTTTTTTTCTACCCTTCTTGACACATTAACAAGGAAAACTACCTTCCATATGAGGACTGGTGAACAAGTTAGGACCGAAATCATAGTCCCAATACGGAAAACCATTGCATATCAGAGAACATGTCTCATTTACACCCCTTGGTGATGTAATCCATCAAAATGAGTGTGGTCCCAAAAAGGAAAGATTTTTCAAATTGACTGTGTGTCGCTTTTAAAAGTTCTCCCTCTCTGGTCAACATAGGAAATAACAAGTGTGAGTAAAAAATGTAAGTGCTCCCCTTCTGGCCAACATATGAAATAACAAGTGTGTGTAATAAATTGAAACGCGCCCCCTATGGTTAGGAGAGGCTGCCACGCCGAATAGTCGAACCGCAGATTCAGGAGGAACAGTGTGGATTTCCTCCTGGTAGTGGAACTGTGGACCAGCTCTAAACTCTCGGCAGGGTGCATGGGAGTTTGCCCAACCAGTCTGCATGTGCTTTGTGGACTTGGAGAAGGCATTCGACTGTTTCCCTCGGGAAGTCCTGTGGGGAGGGCTCAGAGAGTATGGGGTATCGGACTGTCTGATTGTGGCAGTCCGCTCCCTGTATGATCAGTGTCAGAGCTAGGTCCGCATTGCTGGCAGTAAGTCGGACACGTTTCCAGTGAGGGTTGGACTCGGCCAAGGCTGCCCTTTGTCACCGATTCTGTTCACAACTTTTACGGACAGAATTTCTCGGCCCAGTCAAGGCGTTGAGGGGATCCGGTTTGGTGGCTGCAGAATTAGGTTTCTGCTTTTTGCAGATGATGTGGTTCTGATGGCTTCATCTGGCCAGGATCTTCAGCTCTCACTGGATCGATTCGCGGCCGAATGCAAAGCGACTAGGATGAGAATCAGCACCTCCAAGTCCGAGTCCATGGTTCTCGCCCGGAAAAGGGTGGAGTGCCATTTCCTGGTTGGGAAGGAGACCGTGCCCCAAGTGGAGGAGTTGAAGTACCTCGGAGTCTTGTTCACGAGTGAGGGTAGAGTGGATCGTGATATCGACAGGCGGATCGGTGCGGCGTCTTCAGTAATGCGGACGCTGTATCGATCTGTTGTGGTGAAAAAGGAGCTGAGCCGGAAGGCAAAGCTCTCTATTTACCGGTCAATCTACGTTCCCATCCTAACCTATGGCCATGAGCTTTGGGTTATGACCGAAAGGACAAGATCTCGGGTACAAGCGGCCGAAAAGAGTTTCCTCCCCCGGGTGGCGGGGCTCTCCCTTAGAGATAGGGTGAGAAGCTCTGCCATCCGGGAGGAGCTCAAAGTAAAGCCGCTGCTCCTCCACATCGAGAGGAGCCAGATAAGGTGGTTCAGGCATCTGGTCAGGATGCCACCCGAACGGCTCCCTAGGGAGGTGTTTCGGGGACGTCCGACTGGTAGGAGGCCACGGGGAAGACCCAGGACACGTTGGGAAGACTATGTCTCCCGGCTGGCCTGGGAACACCTCAGGATCTCCCGGGAAGAGCTGGACAAAGTGGCTGGGGAGAGGAGCGTCTGGGCTTCCCTGCTTAGGCTGCTGCCCCCGGAACCCGACTTCGGATAAGCGGAAGAAGATGGATGGATGGATGTAATAAAAAATAAATACATACAGTATGTATATAGAGACATACTATAATAACTTTAAGTAACTAGCTATATTATATTAGATCCACTATGGACTGGACTCTCACTATATTGTTAGATCCATTATGGACTGGACTTTCCCAATATCATGTTAGACCCGCTTGACACCCATTGCTTTTGGTCTCCTCTAGAGGGGGACGGGGGGTTGCCCACATATGCGGTCCTCTCCCAAGTTTCTCAAAGTCATCGTCATCGACATCCCACTGGGTTGAGTTTTTCTTTGCTCGGTAATGTGGATATTGTTGGGTCTTGTGCAGCCCTTTGAAACACGTGTGATTTAGGACTATATAAATAAACATTGATTGATTGATTGAAATAATGAAGATTAAAAAACAATTACAAAAAAGAAAATAAATACAAATTATTAACTAAAAGCAGTGTTTTTATCACAATGTGTCGAATTCTTTCTTATAAAATTGGGGAAAATTTCTCATATGTTTTCTGTAAGATTGCAATATTTTCCCGTAAAATTGTTACTTTTTATTTTACATCATTCCTTTTTAATACAAAATGGCATCATTTGCCATATAAAATTCTGACTTTTATCACAATATTGCCATTTTTTTGTTGTTCTTGTAAAATAGTGACATTTTTTGAGTAAAATTATTACTTGTCAGATTTTTGCCAAATACAATTTCGATTATTATTATAATGTTGTCAAAATTGAAAAGTTTTCTTAGAAAATTTTGACTTCTGTCGAGTAAAATTACAACTAGTTTCATAAAGTTGCCAAAATGTAAGGTTTTTCTTATAAAATTGTTATTGAGTAAAATTCCAACTTTTATCATAATGTTGCACAAATGTTCAGTTTTTCTTGTAAAATTCTTATTTGCTTTGAGTAAAAATACAACTTTTATTATAATACCGCCAAAATTCCAAGTTTTTCCTGTGAAATTGTGACCTTTTTCCAATGAAATTCCCAAAATGTTTTCACAACAAGCTTTTTTATATTTGCATAGTATGTATATATTATTAATGTTATAAATAAAAATCATTATATAGCTATAAAGGGTGGTCCTAAAGAGGTTGCCATTATTTCGATGTCTCAAGAAGGTAACAAACACAAGAAAGTGTCTGTGTGTGCGTGTGTGTGCGCGTGTGTGTGTATGTGTGCGCACAGTACTTTATGGCCAGTGGAAAAGTAAAAAACCTGAATGTATCATCCAGACCAGGGGTCTCAAACTCAATTTACCTGGGGCCCACTGGATGCAGAATCTGAGTGAGGCTGGGCCGCAAGAAAAGATTTCTTCAAAAATCTAACATGCACTTTTTAATGAATTCACCTTCTATGAATGGATTTCCCGCCCTAGCAACATACTTGCCAATCCTCACGATTTTTCCGGGAGACTCCTGAATTTCAGTGCACCTCCCGACAATCTACCGGTGCAACCATTCTCCCGAATTTGTCCCAATTTTCACCCGGCCAACATTATTAAGGGCTGCCGTGACTGCACTGCCTTTAACGTCCTCTACAACAGTGGTTCTCAACCTTTTTTTACTGTGAACTGTGAACATTTTTTTCATTCAAGTACCCCCTAAGCAAAGCATTTTTTGTTGAAAAAAGAGATAAAGAAGTAAAATACAGCACTATGTCATCAGTTCTGATTTATTAAATTGTATAACAGTAAAATAATGCTCATTTGTAGTGGTCTTTCTTCAACTGTTTGGAAAAAAGGATACAAAAATAACTAAAAACTTGTTGAAAAATAAACAAGTGATTCAATTATAAATAAAGATTTCTACACATAGAAGTAATCATCAACTTAAAGTGCCCTCTTTGGGGATTGTAATAGAGATCCACCTGGATTCATGTACTTAAATCTAAACATTTCTTCACAAAAAAAGAAATCTTTAACATCAATATTTATGGAACATAAAATGGAACATAAAAAAATCTAGTTGTCAACACTGAATGTTGGATTGCTGTATTATTTTTTCACAGTTTATGAACTTACATTCATATTTCATTGAAGTATTATTCAATAAATATATTTTCAAAGGATTTATAATTTGCTGCTATTTTTTTTAGAATATTTTTAATAAATCTCACTTGTTCCTTTGCATACCTTCAAGTACCTCCAGGGGTCCGCGCACCCCTAAAAGAGGACTACTGCTACACTACATGTCATCGCGCACGTCTTTACATCACACAACCAATGTACCGGCTCCATAACATGTTGTATAAGACTTGTGTAGAACAAGGTCAGTGGCTGCAAGACGTACTTGTTCAACAACCATACAGGTCACACTGAGGGTGGCCGTATAAAAGACTTTAACACTGTTACAAATATGCGCCACACTTTGAACCCACACCAAATAAGAATGACAAACCCCTTTTGGGAGAATTTTTGTACCTTAACACAACTTAAACACAAGAGAACAAATACCCAGAACACATTGCAGCACTAAGTCTCCCGGGCTACAATATACAACACTTCAACCTACGCAAGTAGGGAGGGTGGGGAGTTGGTGGTAGGGGGAGTGTGTATATTGTAGCCTGGAAGAGTCAGGGCTGCATTGGATTCTGGGTAATTGTTCTGTTGTGTTTATGTTGTGTTACGATGCGGATGTTCTCCTGAAATGTGTTTGTCATTCTTGTTTGTTGTGGGTTCACAGTCTGGCACATATTTGTAACAGTGTAAAAAATTTTTTTACGGCCACCCTTATTGTGACCTGTGGGGCTGTTGATCAAATATATTTTGCTAATACACACGTGCGTCTTGCTTGGCCAGATGCAACATACAACTGGGCTTGCACACTCTGTCAGGTCAGGATGTAGGGGGCGCTAAAGGCAGTGCCCTTATGGCACTCCCTAAATATTGTCGTACTGGTAAATATCGACAGGGGTTTCGATAGAATCCGTGCCCTAAAATTCAGGGGTCTCCCGGGAAAATTGGGGACGTTGGCAAGTATGACGTTGTCAAGCGCCCTTCATATTAAACTTGCGGGCCGCACCAACATTAAATTGTCATATCGAAGTGTGGGCCGCATAATAACGTCTCGCAGGCCTCAATTGGCCTGTGGGCTGCATGTTTGAGACCCCTGATCCAGACCAACCAAACATAGCAATTAGTAGTTTCCTGCCCTTAATGGACACGTTAGGCGTTATCTAAACTTTTTTTTTAAAAGGCGTATGATGAAAATGTTTGACTGCTGATGGAGACACAACAAAGATGGCGGTGTGACAATGTGTGCAGGTTGAACATAACGTTTGGGCTCAAAATGACACACAGCTCCTCCCCTAATGATGCCTTTATTTGCCGCTCATTATTCCAGTGAGGCAGATTCCATTACGCTAATCGCTGCCTCATTCTCTCAACCAACTCAGCCCACTGCTCTCCACACTCCAGCCCCCCACACTCTTTAGACCGTAGTGTTTGAGACATGTCGGTCTTTAGGGAGTTTTTCAAGAAGGATGTTGGCGCCAAATGTATACATTTTGTGCCAAAACAACAAAACATCCATGGATGAACAAAACAGCCAAGCTTTGTGTTATACAGTATTCACAGTGCTTCACTTTTTCCACATTGTTAGCTTACAGCCTTATTCTAAAATGGGATGAATGTATATTTATCCTCATCATTTCAATGTGAACACTTTTTTTTTTTTTGACATTTTTGCAAATGTATTGAAAATAAACAAAGAAATCACGTTTACGTAAGTATTCACATCTTTTGCCAGGAAGCTGTATATATATATATATATATATATATATATATATATATATATATATCGATATATATATATATATATATATATATATATATATATATATATATATATATATATATATATATATATATACATATAGATATATATATATATCTATATATATATATATATAGATATATATATATATATCTAAATATATATATATATATGTATATATATATAGATATATATATATATATATATATAAGGTCCCACATTTGGCAGAGCACAAGCCAAGAAACTAACTGTAGACTGCCGAGACATAATTTTCTGGAGACACAAATCTAAGGAAGGGTGCAGAAAAATATGTTGCCTTTGAGGTACCAACGAGCACAGAGGCCTCCATTAGCCGTAAATGGAGAACGTTTGGAACCACCTGGACTCTTTCTGGCGCTAAAATGAATGATTGAGGGAAAAGTGCACTAGTCAGGGAGGACACCAACAACCCGATAGTCACTCTGTCAGAGCTCCAGCAATCCTCTGCGGAGAGAACCTTACAGAAAAACAACCATCATTGAAGCATGTATGTGGCCAGACGGAAGCCATTTATTCATAAAATGCGAGCCAAAATGCACCTAAAAGACTCTCAGACCATGAGAAAAAAAAATTCTGGTCTGAGACGGCAACAATTGAACTCTTTGGCGTGAATGCCGGGCATCATATTTGGAGGAAACCAGGCACCGCTCATCACCAGGCCAATACCTTCTCTACGGTAAAGCATGGTGGTGGCAGCATCATGCTGTGGGGATGTTTTTTAGCGGAATGAACTGGGAATCTAGTCCGGATAGAGGGAAAGGTTAATGCAGCAATGTAAAGAGACATCCTGGGTGACATACTGCTCCATATTCCTCTTGAACTCAGACCGGGGCAACAGTTCATCTTTCAGCAGGACAATGACCCTAAACAGACAGCCAATACATTAAAGGAATGGCTCAGGACAACTCTGTCAATGTCCTCAGGTGGCCTAGCCAGAACCCAGACTTAAACCCGATTAAAGGTGAACATTATCACTAGACTTATGTAAGCGTCAATATATACCTTGATGGTGCAGAAAAAAGACCATATATTTTTTTAACCGATTTCCGAACTCTAAATGGGTGAATTTTGGCAAATTAAACGCCTTTCTGTTTATCGCTCTTTTTGCGATGACGTCAGAATGTGATGTCTCCGAGGTAATACAGCTGCCATTTTCATTTTCAACACATTGCAAACATTGGGTCTCAGCTCTGTTATTTTCCGTTTATTCTACTATTTTTTGGAACTTTGGAGACATCATGCCTCGCCGGTGTGTTGTCGGAGGGTGTAACAACACTAACAGGGGAGGATTCAAGTTGCACCACTGGCCCGAAGATGCTAAAGTGTCTGCCGCCAGACCCCCATTGAATGTGCCAGAGTGTCTCCACATTTTACCGGCGATGACAGACACGGCACAGAGATGTATGGATAACCTGCAAATGCATTTGCAACAATAAAGTCAACGAAATCACAAAGGTGAGTTTTGTTGATGTTGACTTATGCGTTAATCAGACATATTTGGTTGCGGCGTGACTGCCAGCTAATCGATGCTAACATGCTATGCTAATCGATGCTCACATACTATTTACTGGCGGTGCTAAAGCAGACATGGCACAGAGATGTATGGATAACCTGCAGATGCATTTGCAACTATATTAAGTTTCCTTCCACCCACATTTAATGCGAAAAAAACACTTACCAATCGAAGGATTTAAGTTGCTCCAGTGTCACGAGATGCGAAAGTCCTGATCGTTTGGTCCGCACATTTTACCGGCGATGCTAACGCAGCTATTCGGCCGTGCTATGGCTATGAATAGCGTCAATAGCTATTCGCTCAATAGCTTCAGTTTCTTCTTCAATACTTTTATACTCCAACCATCCGTTTCAATACATGCGTAATCTGTTAAATCGCTTAAACCGCTGAAATCCGAGTCTAAATCCGAGCTAATGTCGCTATATCTTGCTGTGGTATTCGCCATTGTTTGTTTACATTGGCAGCACTGTATGACGTCACAGGGAAATGGATATTCGCATCGCAAATAGCGAAAATTAAAGCTTTTTTTAGGGATATTCTGGGTCCGGTAAAATTTTGAAAAAGACTTATAAAAATACAACAAGCCACTGGGAACTGATTTTTATTGTTTTTAACCCTTTTGAAATTGTGATAATGTTCCCCTTTAAACATCTGTCAAGAGATCTGAAAATTGCTGTGCACAGACACTCTTCCCATCCAATGTGATGTAGCTTGAGAGGTTCTGCAAAAAGGAATGCAAAACTGTCCAAAAATCATATTTAAAAAATGTAAGTGTAATTGCTGCTATAGGTGCATCAAGAAATTACTGAGTAAAGGCTGTGAATGTTTATGTACATATGTTTTGTTATTTTTTTTATTTTTAATACATTTGCAGAAGTTTCTAAAAAAATGTTCTCACATTGTCATTATGGGGTATTTTGTGTAGAATTTTGTGGACAAAAATGTATGTTTTTTGGAATCAGGCTGTAACATTAAAAAATGTGGGAAAAGTGAAGCACTGTGAATACTTTCCGGATGCACTGCAGCTTACAAAAAAAATTGTAATACCTAATAATTAGGAAACTGACTTTTTTCTTAAAGAAGTACGTGATTGCCATTGCCGATGAATGTCTTTTAGTGCCAATCACAAACACTGATCCCCTCTGGCGGACACCTATTTATTTTTAGTCTCATTATAATATCAAAAAAGACAATAAAGGCTATCTTTTCTATTCTAGTCGATTCTATTTCATTCTTGTCCCGCGTTGACAAGCGGCAAGAAGGCAATTACCGTATTTCCTTGAATTGCCTCAGGGCATATAGTATGCGCCTGCTTTGAATTACTGCCGGGTCAAACTCGCTGTGCAAAATAATTAGCGCATGTTTAGTATTACCGCCGGGTCAAACTCGTGACGTCACGACTGACACTTCCCCTGTCATCATTTTCAAAATGGAGGAGGCTGATTTCAATAATTTGAAATCGCATAAAGGGAAGAAGATTAAGAGCTATTCAGTAGGATTTAAGGTCCAAGCTATTGAATACCGGTATGCTAAAAAGAACAGTAAGCAGCTATGATTTATCAATATACCTGTGGAGAGGTGGAGCCGACAGTCCCACAGACAGGCAGGGCACGCTGGAGCCCGGCCCATGATGGCGGCGAGGAGGCGGCGACGGTGAGTGAACAGAGAGGAGGAGCGGAAGAGCGACCTGGACTGAGGTTTTATTGAAAAATAAACAAAGTCAAACTGCTCAAACCATGTCCTTCCTTGGTGGTCCTGGTAACCCGCAAGACGACGGCTTGAGACCGTCACAATACCGTAGCTGCGTGTGTCAAATATGAGTCATTAAATGACTCCCGCCTCCTGGTGGTAGAAGGCGCTAGTGATCCTTCTTGCGACTACTCGGCTGCAGAAGGAGTGACAATGAGTGACGTGATATGTGCTGGGATGGTTATGACGGACCTTTTAGGATGTAACACTTCTATGCTGGCCATGTAAACAACCGGGCTGAAATAAAGCATGTTCCAGTCCTAATTGATCAGTATGTTATTTATACAATAACACTTCCTGGTGGCAGCGGTGGGATAAAGAGATCACCCACGGAGCAGAACGGAAGGGGGAGTTCTTCGAGGATAATTCTGTCATCGCCCGCACTTGAGGAGCAGAGCTAACTGATAGCAGCTGTCTGATAGCTGTTTTCTAATAATAATAATAATAATAATAGTAAAAATAACTTAGATTTATATCGCGCTTTTCTAACCACTCAAAACGCTCACAGAGAAGTGGGACTCAACATTCATTCACACCTGGTGGTGGTAAGCTACATCAGTAGCCACAGCTGCCCTGGGGTGGACTGACCTGACGGAAGCGTGGCTGCCAGTTTGCGCCTCCGACCACCACCACCTATCATTCATTCATCATTCATTCACCAGTGTGAGCGGCACCGGGGGCAAAGGGTGAAGTGTCCTGCCCAAGGACACAACGGCAGCAATTTTTGGATGTCAATAGGTGGGAAGTGAACCTGTAATCCTCAGGTTTCTGGCCGGCCACTCTACCCACTGCGCCATGCCGCCTCAGTCTAAACTGGACTTTCAATCGAAGCAGGAGGTTATAAAGGAAAATATCCATCGAGACAGAGAGACTTTTAAAACTGAAGAAAGATAAGGAAGACTTCTATAAACAAGTTATCGATGCTTTTGATCATAAAAAGCTGGCATGGACTTCATTTATAAGTAAAGGTGAGACCATAATAACGTTTTTGTTTTTTTTATTGAATGTGCTTTTCATGATGGTATCCTTACATCACACTCACATTTTTACTGCATGCCTTTGGTAAGTGCCGGAGTGAGAAGAGGTTTTAAAATAATTTGTGCATGCTTACTTTTTCCGCATGCCTTTGGTAAGCACAGGGGTGAGAAGAGGTTTTAAATTAATTAGCGCCCCGGCGGCAATTCAAGGAAATACGGTATGTGTCTTCATGCACAATGTGGAGTGCTCCTCTAAGCTATTACTAATCACCTCCATTATGGCAAATAAACTACATTGTTAAGTATCATTATCATGTACATTATCACTGTAAGGCAGGGGTAAATATGTTACACACCAAGAGCAAGCCAAGGCATGCTAATAGCTAAGCTAACTGTTAAGCTTAAAACAATACCAAGAACTAAGTGTTTATATGATATGAGGGCTTTCTATCGATCGCAACTGGACTGTTTGGTTTGCCTTGGAAGATGTTTCGCCTCTCATCCAAGTAGGCGTTTGGTTTGCCTTGGAAAACGTTTCGCCTCTAATCCAAGTAGGCTTTTGATTGATTGATTGAAACCTTTACTAGTAGATTGCACAGTTCAGTACATATTCCGTACAATTGACCACTAAATGGTAACACCCGAATACGTTTTTCAACTTGTTTGAGTCGGGGTCCAACGTAAATCAATTCATGGTGTCATCAGTTCATGCTCATAGACTTTGATCATGGGAATATTTCACTGGAAAAAACATGGGTGTGCCATGCGATCACAAAAATACTGTCGTTCAATTTTATGTATCAAGTCTATCTGAGAAACTCATACCTTTTTAACCAATTAGGGTCGAGCGATATATCGAATATACTTGATATATCGCAAGTTTGTCTCTGTGCGATATAAAAAATTACTATATGGTGATATTCGAATATACCTTCTCACGCAGTTGCTTTTAGCTGCGGGCATTACACTACAGGCGTTTGTCATTCTTTCCTGTCTCTCCTTCTCTCAGATACTTAAAACAAGCGCAACTAGTTACATACGTCACATACTGTCACGCGGAGCAGATAGGTAGCGTCATGGGTAACGATAGCTGTGACGCTAACGGTAATACGAGAGAGCGAAGGTGCGAATCTGGTAACAAATGAAGGAAGAATTGATTCACAGGAAAAATAGCATCGTCCATCGTCTGCCCTTGGTTTGGCTTCAAGCCGGAAGATGTTTGACAGACAACTGTAATATGTCAAGTATGCGGCAAAAGCATTGCTGCAAAAAGTAGCGGCACTACTAATTTGTAGCATGACTTGAAAAGTCATCCGCTAGAGCAGGGGTCGGGAACCTTTTTGGCTGAGAGAGCCAAGAAGCCAAATATTTTAAAATGTATTTCCCCAAGAGCCATATAATGTTTTTTTTTAACACTAAACACAACTAAACGCGTGCATTTTTAAGTAAGACCAACATTTCCAGAGTATAATAGGTCTCTTATTCTTTGTAATAACATTGTTATTCTGAAGCTAACTCTGGAGGGGGCGTGGCCTGCGTGCCTGCAGCAAAGCAGGATGTTGCCAGGACCGGCCTCGAAATCAGCGACAGGTGCGTAGATGGCCCACCTGGGCCTTGTTATCTAATCACCTGTCGCTCTGTTATAAGCAGCAGCCAGGAGGAGAGACAGGGTTGGGGCTGGAGCCAGAGCGCGAGTGAAGAAGAAAGAGAAAAAGACAATTGCTGGAAAGCAACTGGGAGAAAAATAAATTAAAACAATATTGTAACCCTAAACAGGCTCTTAGTGGTCTGAAGAACCCCCAGGAGGGCAAACCCCAAACTAACCAATAATAAATAAATTACTTCTTGCCATTAATGCAACTTCTTGAACATAAAAAAGCATGAGAATGTTTTATATTTTGAACGTTATTTTTAACACTGTGATTATAAGTGGAATTATTCATTACTTATCGTGTTAAGCAATGTCAGCTCAGATTTATCCGAGAGCCAGATGCAGTCATCAAAAGAGCCACATCTGGCTCTAGAGCCATAGGTTCCCTACCCCTGCGCTAGAGAATGAGGAGTGCTTGAAACTACGCATGTCAACATCTCTGTTTTGTGCCACACCAACAAAATGCCAAAGTAACAAATTCCAGATCAACACCGGATGAAAAAAATAGTCAACAACAGAAGGAGATAACGTCCGCAGTAACCTACCACATAGCGAAGGACATACACTACTTGATTTCTTATTATGCAGCCCATTTTTATTTGACAGTTATTGAAATATCTTGTGTGTCATCATGCACAAAAGTGCACTTTGTTTTAAAATATTGTGGTGGCGTTCTGTACAAAAAGTGCACTTTTATTTAGTGTGGTTTTGATATGTCATCTTAGTGACATCATGCACAAAAGTGCACTAATGGTTGTTTTAAAATGTCTCTGACAATCTTGCACTTTCTGTTTTGAAAAGACATGAATGTTTGTGCCAGTACTTAATAACTGTTTGTTGAATGCAGTTTTGGTAAATTGACTTAGTTGCGATTTCCTTCTCTGCATGAAAGTTTAAAGGCCTACTAAAGCCCACTACTACCCACAACGCAGTCTGATAGTTTATATATCAATGATGAAATATTAACATTGCAACACATGCCAATACGGCCTTTTTAGTTTACTAAATTGCAATTTTAAATTTCCCGGGAGTTTCGTCTTGAAAATGTCGCGTAATGATGACGTGTACGCAAGACTTCACAGGTTTTTAGGAAGTATGAGCGCTGTGCACACACACAGCTAAATGTCGTCTGCTTTAACGCCATAATTAAACAGTATTTTGAACATCTGTGTTGCTGAATCTTTTGCAATTTGTTCAATTAATATTGAAGAAGTCAAAGTAGAAATATGGAGTTGGGAAGCTTTAGCCTTTGGCCACACAAACACACGGTGATTCCTTGTTTAAAATTCCTGGAGGTGAAACGTTACTATGGATCAGAGCGGTCAAGCGAACATGAATCACGACGGAATGTCAACCAGCAGTTTTCTGTGAGAAAATTGTGGTATAAAGTCGCTTCTTACCAGAGATCAGCTGAGCTTGTGCCGTCCATAGCTGCCGTCGACTCCCCTGAGACACTGGCGTCAAGACACCTGTGGAGACACACCTTCGAATATCAGGTACTATTAAACTCACTAAAACACTAGCAACACAATAGAAAGATAAGGGATTTCCCAGAATTATCCTTGTAAATGTGTCTAAAAACATCGGAATCCGTCCCAATGCAATCGCGTTTTTTTTCTTTTTTCCTAGTCCGTCGCTATCAATATCCTCAAACACGAATCTTTCATCCTCGCTCAAATTAATGGGGAAATTGTCGTTTTCTCGGTCCGAATAGCACTTTTTGTTGGAGGCTCCCATTAAAAGTCAATGTGAATATGTGAGGAGCCATCAAACTTGTGATGTCATCGTCTGCGACTTCCGGTAAAGGCAGGGCTTTTTTGTCAGCACCAAAAGTTGCAAACTTTATCGTGGATGTTCTCTACTATATCTTTTCAGCAAAAATATGGCAATATCGCGAAATGATCAAGTATGACACATAGAATGGACCGGCTATCCCCGTTTAAATAAGACAATCTCATTTCAGTAGGCTTTTAAAATGAGCCGATATTAATGCAGTATGAACAAGAATGTTTTAATGTAGACACAGAGAATCATCATACTGCTGTGATTATATGCATCAAGTGTCAATTCAAGGCTAAGGCAAAATATAAAGATATATATTGTGTATCGTGACATGGCCTAAAAATATCGAGATATTAATAAAAGGCCGTATCACCCAGGCCTATAACCAATGCAACATCCCGGTACACTTCAAACCAGGGAATAACCCGGAGACAGTGACGAGAGCATCCTAAAGGCCGGACACCCCACACCCATCCATATGCTATCTATATGCTATGTATGCCATCCAGTGTAATGATGGTTGCACTGATTCATATATTGGAGAAACAAAACCAGCGACATATAGCACAGCTTAGACGGGTGAACTCTTCATACCAAGACTCAGCTGTCTACTTACACCTCAGGGAGAAAGAGCACTCTTTCGAGAACAAAAATGTACAAATTCTGGACAGGGAGGATGGATGGTATGAAACCGGAGTGAGAGAAGCCATCTATGTCAAGGTTGAAAAACCATCCCTGAACAGAGGAGGCGGTCTGCAACACCACCTGTCTCCCGCATACAACACTGTCCTTTCAACCTTTTTTTAAACGACTACAATTTAGCTTTCAACGAATAACAGGAGATAGAAGCTGTCTGGATGTCACAGATACTCCTTTGTGTCATTTGTTTACAACTGAATAGAATGCTATTGTGTGGGATTCCGACTGTTTTGGCCGGTTAGTGGTTGATCCACAGCGATCATTCTGCCAACTAGTATATCAATGCTAATGCAGAGATTTGACATTTCAACTATTGTCATTGACACTAGGATTGCTTGTTTGCATCTCAACAGTTGTTTTTCTCAGACCAATTTAATTCTATGGCTAGATGCGACCAATCTAAGTCTATGATCATGAACTGATGAAGCCTTCTTGGATGAGAGGATAAACGTCTTCAAAGACAAACCAAACACTCCATTTGCGATCGATTAAATGTCCTCAGAATACAATAACCTGGATGAATGAGAATATCCATAGACAAGTGTTTCTGTGACATCAATACTAAGGACATTATCAGAATATGATTGATACTAAAGTATACAGTTCAATATTTGTATTTTTTGTTTATGTTAACTAACTCAAGAAATACAGGGATTGGAATTTTCTGCGGATCTGAGGAATTTCGCCGATTTTGGCGCTGCCAGGGTCAATTATATAATATAAGGCCAATGTGTGAAGGCACCAGATTGGCTAGCTCTACTGTCAGCTGACGACATCAACCAATGACATTGCCCGTTATAGGCGTCTGCACACATCGTTTGCCGACTATATCTAGTCCCTGATCCTCAATTATTGTGAGCGTTTCTGAACTCGTATTCTGTTTATATTGGTTGTGTTTATCGGCGACTAATCTGGAAAGAAAACGCAGTAGCTCTCAATTAACTCGTTTCTTTATTGACAAAACAGTTTCAGACATGGTTAAGCTTATTCAATCTAGGAATGCTTCAGTAGCGAAATATATCGATAGAGCGTGAGAAACAAGTGGAACTGGCCATGGCTCGATATATCTATCAAACTGAAGGTGAAGATTAACAACAATATCGTAGAAGTAGACGAACTGATCAGCAATTTCATTGCAAAGTGCGATGAACCGGGACGTGCTCAGCGCTTATATTGCAAGGACATTGTGAGCTATGGATCTCGGGGAAAGGTGGCACTCTTTGACCACGCGAAATCGGCAGGGCATCTAAGTAAATTGAGTTTACGGAGAAGTAATTTTTCACTGGAATCTGCCTTCAAGCTGAAGTCACACATCGTCACAAATGCAGCCTCAAATCAACTATCGAAGCCTCACACCTCCGACTCGGCTCCTCTAACACCAATCTACGACAGACGAGTCCATTCAGAGCTACAATACACAATCTTATGTATTTCAACATTTTAATATTTTGAATTCTGGTTAATCCATTTGTAGGCCTATTTTTGTCTATGATCCAAAAGTGTGCAAGAATTGGATATATGTGTAAACTTGTATACATAAATTTCATCACATGATACATTTTTATGAAAATATTTGCTAATAAATTTGACATTTTGGTCAGGAGAATATTGTTAGATTTCGACTCAAAAGAGCAGGAAATGCATCCTAAGCTAACATAGATTTCCAAATTTTTCTGGGGGGGCATGTGCACAACGTATGCTCAGGTGCGGCCGCTCTGCAAAGCAGTTTTTTAGGATTAAAAAATTTTCTGCTGATTTTGTAAATCTTCATTCCCATCCCTGGAAATAAGTTCTTGGACAACGGAGGACTTTTGAGGGCAAAAGCCAAATGATTTAAATAAGTGGTAGTTTATTTTTTTTTTTGTTTAGTTATTGTGTACTATTGACTTTGTTTTGATCAAACAATCATATGCAATAAAATACAATAAGGAACTTGTTTAAATATTGTGTAGACATTGTTACACTGCCAATAAAACTCACCTGAAAAATCGTCCGTTCTCACTCATGGACGATCGGTAAACGAAATAGGCAGCATAAAACCCTGTTCAGGAGATCTCGTTATCATATCCCATTAATGATTTTTTAAAACATTTGTATAATGTGCTAAGGGCCATTAAAAACAAGCTGTGAGCAGAACATGGCTCGAGGGCTGCACTTTACACTCCCCTGCTTTATGGACTTGCTGCATTTCTTTCTGGACTTGATTTCCTCCTTTGCTCGTACCACACACACGCACGCACGCACGCACGCATGCACGCACACACGCACACACACACACACACACACACACACACACACACACACACACACACACACACACACACACACACACACACACACACACACACACACACTCCTTCCTCTTGTGTCACTCATCAGGTGCTAATCAACGCCAGCGTTGTTTCTCCACTCTGCCTGGCGGCGTGCAAAAGTGCTCGTGTGCCTCATGTTTAATTCACCACCTTCAATCCACCTTGGCCAAAATGTGGCGTCTCGCTGGACGCCGGTTGTCAATCATCATGGCTGCCACTAGCGGCAGGAAGGCAGGTTCACTGACAGGAAGTAGATAATGTTTGATATTACCAGTATTTTCCAATATTGATTTCTTTTTGTGAGAGGTTGTGTTTGTCCTTGGCTCAGATGGTAGCGAGGTCGGCTAGACACTTGAGGGTTCCTGGTACGAATCCAGCTTCCGCCATCCGAGGCATTGCCGTCGTGTCCTTGGGCAAGACACTTCACCTACCTTGCTCCTATGGTGCCACCCACACTGTTGTAAATGTAGCTTAAAAGGGTTTCTCACTTTGGACATTAAGGAACATGCTGGCTCTTCTCCGTTTTAAAGCTCTTACCAGAAATGATGTTCGCAATATTAAAGGGGAACATTATCACAATTTTAGAAGGGTTAAAACCAATAAAAATCAGTTCCCAGTGGCTTATTTTATTTTTCGAAGTTTTTTTCAAAATTTTACCCATCATGGAATATCCTGAAAAAAGGCTTTAAAGCTCCTGTTTTTCGCTATCTGTGAATCCATCGTCCATTTTCCTGTGACGTCATCCAGTGATGCCAATACAAACAAACATGGCTGATAGCACAGCAAGATATAGCGACATTAGCTCGGATTCAGACTCGGATTTCAGCGGCTTAAGCGATTCAATAGATTACGCATGTATTGAAACGGATGGTTGGAGTATGGAGGCAGATAGCGAAAACGAAATTGAAGAAGAAACTGAAGCTATTGAGCGAATAGCTATTGACGCTATTCGGCCATGTCTCCCTTAGCATCGCCGGTAAAATGTGCAGACCAAACGATCGGGACTTTCGCATCTTGTGACACTGGAAGTGGTAAGTGTTTGTTTGGCATTAAATGCGGGTGGAGGGAAACGCTGGATGCAAATATAGCTACAAATGTACATACAGTTAGCCTAAATAGCATGTTAGCATCGATTAGCTGGCAGTCATGCCGCGACCAAATATGTCTGATTAGCACATAAGTCAATAACATCAAACAAACTCACCTTTGTGATTTTGTTGACTTTATCGTTGGAAATACATCTGCAGGATATCCATACATCTCTGTGCCATGTTTGCCTTAACATCACCGGTAAAATGTGCAGACCAAACGATCGGGACTTTCGCATCTTGTGACACTGGAGCAACTTAAATCCGTCGATTGGTAAGTGATTGTTTGGCATTAAATGTGGATGGAGGGAAAGGCTGGATGCAAATATAGCTACAAATGTACATACAGATAGCCTAAATAGCATGTCAGCATCGGTTAGCATACCGTGCTAATCGATGCACACTCTACATAAATCGACTTGAATCCGTCCCTGATCGTGTTGTTACACCCTCCGACAACACACCCATGAGGCATGATGTCTCCAAGGTACGGAAAACAGTCGAAAAAACTGAAAATAACAGAGCTGATTTGACTCGATGTTTATAATGTGTTTGAGAAAATGGCGGATTGACTACCTAGGTGACGTCACGTTGTGAAGTCATCGCTCCGAGAGCAAATAATAGAAAGGCATTTCATTCGCCAAAATTCACCCATTTAGAGTTCGGAAATCGGTTAAAAAAAATAGGGTCTTTTTTCTGCAACATCAAGGTATATATTGACGCTTACAAAGGTCTGGTGATAATGTTCCCCTTTACCTTCTTCTGTTCACTACTTTTCCTTTGCTGCAATAGTCACAAGTTAGTCCCTCACTTTCGACAACTTGGACAAGATGGGGACTTTGGAGGGTGGAAAGTGTCCTTCACTCAGTGGGGACACATTTATGCAGTGAAAATACAGAGTGTGAGTATTCGTATCGTTTCTTCATGCCTGCCGTTGACAACAGGTGGTCACGGTGGCTATCTTGACGCCATTAGGGTCAAAACCTTCGCAAACATGGAAGATAACACATCACTGTCACACGTCATGATGGACGGAGGCGGTCACATGATGAGACTTCTCAGCGGGATGCGATGTGGTGAGTGAGCTTGTTAATAAAGCTGCTATTTATGGAGACACGCTCATCCTGAGATTGGTAAGCAAATGGACGCTTCTTTCTTCTTCTCTTCGTGTGACGTCGCGCAGAATCGCGTGACAATAAAAATCCTACGTTGATGAACTTTCTAAACAGAAGGTATATTCTCAACTTCATTACCACATGATGACCAGGACCATCAAACCAATCCTCACATTCATTGAAGCATTGTTGGACTTTAGATTTTTAGATTTAGATTTATTGGTCCCCGTTGGGGAAATTCATTTTCACTGCCGTACAATTAAACATATAGACATTACACTTCACAAAACAAAAATAACAAAAAGACATCATACATGACTAACACATTTACAGGCTTTATCAGACGGGTCGGCCGGGCCTGTGTTAAGGGCGGCTATAGCTGCAGGGATAAGGCTTTTCCTCCAGAATTTGATGGTTCTGTACCAGCGCCCTGATGGTAGTGGGATTATGTATTTGTGTAGCGGATGACTGATATCCTGGACTATTGTGTTTGCCGAGCGAGTGACGGACCTGTGGTTTAAATCTGAAATGTTGGGTGTGGGTAGGCCGAGGATTTTAGCTGCTTTGTTTGTAACGCGTGTGAGTTTGGTCCGGTTGGTTACAGAAAGCATGGTGAAAAAAATGTGGAACGGTACAGAAGGATGGGTTGAACAATGCTTTGGTAAAGTAATAACAGGAGATGAGGTGCAACTTTGTGTCTTATCATTGGTTCTGTAGTCCCCCCCCCCCCCCCCAGAAAAAAATCAATTTTCCTAATCTAGATGTAAATGTTAGCTAAGCAGCACCTCCTGCTGAGCTCATCAGAACCATAAAATAACCGAGCTGACCCGCGTCTTCCTCGCAGCACACTAATGGATCTCTGGGCCGGTCATGGGCGCGCCGTATTCCTGTTGTTTCCCACCCCGCCGAGCACGGCTGCATCATTTGTTCCTCGTTATCACAGGAGCGTCTCTCCGGGTCACAAGAAGCGGCTGCTCTGCAGCCGGGCGCCACGTCAGAGACGGGGAAGCGCCAGGGTGAGGAACATTAAGCAAACTGGCGCCGAAATGAAAATAATGGCGCTCACATTAGCTCGTCTGACACTTTCCCTCCATTACGACGCCGTGGAGAACTTTCACTAGCATCACCTCGCCGCACCAGGAAACAAACGAGGACATATGAAACAGTGCGGCAATGCTATTGGTGCCCACTGGTGTTCGAAGATCAATGAGTGACACTGTAACCTGAAATATTCTTTACTTTTACTGTTACCGGCCAAATTATGTGGGTACTACTGGGTATTGATTCATGTAAAATCAGATGGTGCCCTATTTCGATACCTTTGTTGCACGTCACGTGTGGTTGCAGACTCGACAAGCTCAAACACTTGGCAAGAAAACAAGCGCACAAGCTGCATTTAGAGCGGACTCTCCAAAACGGCCTCGAGGTAATGTTGCAGCTATCCATGCCAACAGAGCAAATATTCCTGATAAAAAAACACTTTGACCTAAAGTAACAGCCCACTTTATAAAATGCACTAACTTCACACTAATTCACATTGGATTTGCTGGCGACATTTTATCGATTACCATTAGTAATTTTACACGGCTATTTACTTCCAAATTTGAACTACAGTTTAGATGTGCTTTACAATCAGGCTGGTGTGTATCCTGGTGTGTAATAAGTACAATATTTGCAATACAAACACTTTTTAGGTTGCGACAAAGAGTAGCTTAAGCTTAATGGCAAAGACTACTCCCTGACTAGGCAACTCACTGTTACTGTCTTGAAATTGCAAATACATGCAAATTCTACTATGTAACACTTGCAAATGAGAATCAAAAGTGTAGGAAATTAAAGGCCTACTGAAACCCACTACTACTAACCACGCAGTCTGATAGTTTATACATCAATTCTGAAATATTAACATTGATATATAAATTGTGCGGTCAAGAATCCTGAACACTTCCGTTATGCTGAGGAGACTAAAGTGGCGTGGGAGGAAGGAAAACTGTCAGATTTTTTTCGATACGGCCTTTTTAGTTTACTAAATTGCAATTTTAAATTTCCCGGGAGATTCTTCTTGAAAATGTCGCGGAATGATGACGTGAACGCGTGACGTCACGGACTGTTAGGAAATATTAGCACTGCGCACACACACAGCTAAAAGTCGTCTGCTTTAACGGCATAATTACACAGTATTTTGGACATCTGTGTTGCTGAATCTTTTGCAATTTGTTCAATTAATAATGGAGGAGTCAAAGTAGAAAGATGGAGTTGGGAAGCTTTAGCCTTTAGCCACACAAACACACGGTGATTCCTTGTTTAAAACTCCCGGAGGTGAAGCCTTCCTATAGATCAGAGCGGTCAAGCAAACATGGATCCCAACCAAATGTCAACCAGCAGTTTTCGGTGAGAAAATTGTCGTAAAAAGTCGCCACTTACCGGATATCAGCTGAGCTTGTGCCGCCCATACAGCTGCCGTCGACTTCCATCAGACACTGGCCTCAAGACACCCGTGGAGACACCCTTCCGACTATCAGGTACTATTAAACTCACTGAAACACTAGCAACACAATAGAAAGATAAGGGATTTCCCAGAATTATCCAAGTAAATGTGTCTAAAAACATCTGAATCCGTCCCAATACAATCGCGTTTTTTTTTTAACTTGATTTTTTTTTTTTTCTAGTCCGTCGCTATCAATATCCTCAAACACAAATCTTTCATCTTCGCTCAAGTAATGGGGAAATTGTCGGTCCGAATAGCTCTTTTTGTTGGAGGCTCCCATTAAAAACAATGTGAGGATGTGAGGAGCCCTCAACGGGTGACGTCATCGTCTGCGACTTCCGGTAAAGGCAGGGCTTTTCTCTTAGCGACCAAAAGTTGCGAACTTTATCGTCGATGTTCTCTACTAAATCCTTTCTGAAAAAATATGGCACTATCGCGATATGATCAAGTATGACACATAAAATGGACCTCTTACCTCCGTTTAAATAAGAAAATCTCATTTCAGTAGGCCTTTAAGGCCCCTTCTACACAAAGCCGGTTATTCAGGGTATATCCCACCTAACCTTATTCTTGTCCACTCACACACACAATGCCACCGTTTAAGACCCCCTCCGTCAGCCGGCGCAACGCAAACTAGTACGCATGTATCGTTACCCTGTGTTTCAATGTAGCCTATTGCCACATTTCTCTTGACGTAAACCTTGCTTTCCTCACCATCAGCAGCTGTTAGACTGGCCCTATTGTAGTGAATCCCACCTGAGCCATCATACATGAATCATATAGCGCTTTTCTATACCTTTTTTAAGGAACTCAAAGCGCTTTGACACTATTTCCACAATTACCCATTCACACACACATTCACACACTGATGGCGGGAGCTGCCATGCAAGGCGCTAACCAGGCCCCATCAGGAGCAAGGGTGAAGTGTCTTGCTTAAGGACAAAACAGACGTGACTAGGATGGTAGAAGGTGGGGATTGAACCAGTAACCCTAAGTTTGCTGGCACGGCCACTCTCCCAACTTTGCCACGCCGTCCCCTATTGGGATGAATAGCATTTTACAACAATCAATCGAGGGATCTAGATATATCTCGTCAGGACACTGTGCTTGTAGGCTGAAATTGGCGGTCGTACTTGACAGCCGCAACCACTTCATTGCTTCACAACAGTTATGGAGTACAAAACTAGACGTTGACATGGCGGACAATAAATTATGTTATTGTGCTACGTAAAACAGCCAAGTGCATTGGCTGTTTTACGTAGCACTACCTCGTCCACGGGAGCCCGCATTCTCGTTGTATCCCCTTCGACAAATTTGACATAGTTTTTCGCTAAGTAGAATCACAGCTCACCTGGACATTCGAAAGTTCTCTTGCCGTTCCTCTGACACAACACACTCTTTGACAACATATCCCACCAGGCGTCCGCTCTTCCCGGGCTTATCCAAAACCCTCGCTCAACATTGCTATGTTGCCGTCTGAGATGAGGTGTATCCGAAATAGCTGCAATCGCGCGTTTCCTTCTTTTAAGGTAGTCATGTGTGGTTTCCACAAGCGTCTATTATGAAGCTGGCTGTTGGGCGTTCTTTCTGACGTCACTTTCTCTCCGAACTCAATTTCTAAATGATCAATGAGTCCATACAAAGCTAAGAGCCAGAGATTCAAGAAATACACGGTGCACTTAACCGTGTAAAAAATATCCAAACAGGGGAACCTTAAGCGATGTTTTAGTGTGGCTGAAACGGGGTATAGGCTAATTAATTTTTTGTTTAAGGGGTTATCCGGCTTAATGTAGACAGGGCCTAAGATACACAACTGGACAGCACAGTTGCCATTATCAGCTCACTGTTAAATGTTACATGAAAACTTTGATTTTGTTATTAATCATGTAATATTAACCCCATTCATAATTACATGTATCAGCACATTTACACACATGAGTACCGAAACTTGTTGCGGTCGAGTACCGATATCGATTCCCGGATACTGAGAATTGATACCAATTTATATCAATCAATCAATCAAAGTGTATTTATATAGCCCTTAATCACACGTGTCTCAAAGGGCTGCACAAGCCACTACGACATCCTCGGCTCAGATCCCACATCAGGGCAAGAAAAAAACTCAACCCAATGAGAAACCTTGGAGGGGAACGCAGATGTGGGGACCCCTTGGGCGACCGGTGCAATGGACGTTTGATTGATTGAGTGAAACTTTTGTTAGTAGATTGCACAGTACAGTACATATTCCGTACAATTGACCTCTAATTGGTCACACCCGAATCAATTTATTAATCAATTCATGTCGAGTGGATCAAGTTAGTAGTGTGAGAGTCTAGTCCATAGTGGGGACAGCAGGGGATCATCAAGTCAGCAGTGCAGAGGCGTCCCCAAATGATGCACAGATGAGTGGTCCATCCCGGGTCCCGACTTTGAACAGCTAGCGCGTCACCTGTGGTCACAAAATAACTTCTCCATGCAGGAGAATGGAAGTTTATTTATAGGCTAGCGTATACAAATGAGATGTGAAAGTACCCTTCCCTAGTGATGCGTTTCATTGATGAGCAGCATTACAATACTTGATAATGCGTCGTTCCTCACTGAGGAAATTAAGATGGCCACCAAAACGTAAAGATGATTAAAGTTTCATTTTAATTGTCTGCGCGCTGGCCGACTGGCCTCTTTTTCTATTTTCATTTTCCTTTTCCTTTCAGTGGGAGGACGCAGGCGGGCGAAGGCGGGGTTGGGGGCCCCTCCGCGTCTCCTGGATGCTCAAGGACGAAAGGCGAGAACAAGACGACTCCCGTGTCCAGATAAAGACGTCACGTGACTCACAAGGTGCGCCCCTTAGAACAGTGGTTCTCAAATGGGGGTACACGTACCCCTGGGGGTACTTGAAGGTATGCCAAGGGGTACGTGAGATTTTTCAAAAATATTCTAAAAATAGCAACAATTAAAAAATCCTTTATAAATATATTTATTGAATAATACTTCACCAAAAATGAATGTAAGTTCATAAACTGTGAAAAGAAATGCAACAATGCAATATTCAGTGTTGACAGCTAGATTTTTTGTGGACATGTTCCATTAATATTGATGTTAAAGATTTCTTTTTTTTTTAAGAAATGTTTAGAATGAAGTACATGAATCCAGATGGATCTCTATTACAATCCCCAAAGAGGGCACTTTAAGTTGATGATGTGCAGAAATCTTTACTTATAATTGAATCATTTGTTTATTACTCAACAAGTTTTTAGTTATTTGTGTATCTTTTTTTCCAAATAGTTCAAGAAAGACCACTACAAATGAGCAATATTTTGCACTGTTATACAATTTAATCAATCAATCAATCAATCAATGTTTATTTATATAGCCCTAAATCACAAGTGCCTCAAAGGGCTGCACAAACCACAACGACATCCTCGGTAGGGCCCACGTAAGAGCAAGGAAAAACTCACTCCAGTGGGACGTCGACCATGATGACTATGAGAAACCTTGGAGAGGACCACATATGTGGGCAACCCCCCCCTACGGGACCAAAAGCAATGGATGTCGAGTGGATCTAACATGATATTGTGAAAGTCCAATCCATAGAGGATCTAACGTAACCGTGAGAATCAAGTCCAAAGTGGATCCAATATAGTAGAGAAAGCTTATATATAATTGAATCACTTGCTTATTACTCAACAAGATTTTAGTTATTTTTATATATGTTTTTCCAAATAGATCAAGAAAGACCACTACAAATAAGCAATAATTTGCACTGTTATACCATTTAATCAATCAATAAATCAATCAATCAATCAATCAATCAATGTTTATTTATATAGCCCTAAATCACAAGTGCCTCAAAGGGCTGCGCAAACCACAAAGACATCCTCGGTAGGGCCCACATAAGGGCAAGGAAAAACTCACCCCAGTGGGACGTCGACCATGATGACTATGAGAAACCTTGGAGAGGACCACATATGTGGGCAACCCGCCCTAGGGGACCAAAAACAATGGATGTCGAGCGGATCTAACATGATATTGTTAAAGTCCAATCCATAGTGGATCTAACGTAACCGTAAGAATCAAGTCCAAAGTGGATCCAATATAGTATAGAAATCTTAAATATTAATTGAATCACTTGCTTATTACTCAACAAGATTTTAGTTATTTTTATATATGTTTTTCCAAATAGATAAAGAAAGACCACTACAAATAAGCAATATTTTGCACTGTTGTACAATTTAATCAATCAATCAATCAATCAATCAATCAATCAATCAATCAATCAATCAATCCAACAATCAATGTTTATTTTTATAGCCCTAAATCACAAGTGCCTCAAAGGGCTGCACAAACCACAACGACATCCTCGGTAGGGCCCACACAGGGGCAAGGAAAAACTCACCCCAGTGGGACTTCGACCATGATGACTATGAGAAAACTTGGAGAGGACCACATATGTGGGCAACCAACCCCCACCCGAGGGGACCGAAAGCAATGGATGTCGAGCGGATCTAACATGATATTGTGAAAGTCCAATCCATAGTGGATCTAACGTAACCGTGAGAATCAAGTCCAAAGTGGATCCAATATAGTAGCGAGCAGGGGCGCCGAAAAGGGGGGTAAAGGAGACGGATTCTACGGGCCAATGATGGAGGGGGGCCCAGAGAGGCCCCTAATGATGATGAAATTATAATACAGAGGGGTCCTGTAGAGATACAGGGGCCCTGAAAAATGTTTTCATGGGGCCCAAAATCCCTAACGGCTCCCCTGGTAGCGTTAGGCCCATCCAAAGTGGAGCCAGCATGGAACCATCCCAAGTGGAGGCGGATCAGCAGCGTAGAGATGTCCCCAACCGATGCATAGGCGAGCGGTTCATCTTGGGTCCCGACTCTGGACGAGCGGTCCATCCTGGGTCACGATTTTGGACAGCCAGTATCCATGGCCACTGGACCGGACCCCCTCCACAAGGGAGGGGGGCACATAGGAGAAAAAAGAAAAGTATTTCACTTCTTTATTTCTTTTTTTTCCAACCAAAAATGCTTTGATTTGATTAAGGGGTACTTGAATTTAAAAATGTTTCCACAGGGGGTACATCACTGAAAAAAGGTTGAGAACCACTGACTTAGAACAGTGGTTCTCAAATGGGGGTACGCGTACCCCTGGGGGGACATGAAGGTATGCCAAGGGGTATGTGAGATTTTTAAAAAAATATTCCAAAAATAGTAACAATTCAAAAATCCTTCACAAAATATATTTATTGAATAATACCTCAACAAAATATGAATGTAAGTTCATAAGCTGTGAAAAGAAATGCAACAATGCAATATTCAGTATTGACAGCTAGATTTGTTGTGGACATGTTCCATAAATATTGATGTTAAAGATTTCTTTTTTTGTGAAGAAATGTTTAGAATTAAGTTCATGAATCCAGATGGATCTCTATTACAATCCCCAAAGAGGGCACTTTAAGTTGATGATTACTTCTATGTGTAGAAATCGTTATTTATAATTGAATCACTTGTTTATTTTTCAACAAGTTTTTAGTTATTTCTATATATTTTTTCCAAATAGTTTAAGAAAGACCACTACAAATGAGCAATATTTTGCACTGTTATACAATTTAATAAATCAGAAACTGATGACATAGTGCTGTATTTTACTTCTTTATCTCTTTTTTTCAACCCAAATGTTTTGCTCTGATTAGGGTGTACTTGAATGTAAAAAATATTCACAGGGGGTACATCACTGAAAAAAGGTTGAGAACCACTGCCTCAGAACATGGTAAAGTTTGGATTTGAATGTCTTCACGTTGGATTGACGGGGGTGGTGTTGAGGAAAGGGTGGAGCAAAGGAGGCGAGGAAAGGAATGGATGCAAGTTAGTTTGCATTCAACACGTGTAGCGGGAAAGTGGAGAGGGGAGGGGGGGAGAGAGGGAGGTAGAGAGAGGTTGCTAAGTAACGGGGCGTACATACTGAATGTTAAGCAAAGCGGGGAGAGTGAGAGGGACAGTGAGGCGGCAGCAGCAACATGTAGCCACGCTGTGTGGATCACAGCTGCACACTGCCTCAGCGTCTGCGTCTTTTCATGGACGCGCGTCTGTCTCCGTCCGTCTGTGTGTGTGTGTGTGTTTGTGTCTACATGTGTGTGTGAGTCTGGGGGTGGGGGTGGTGGAGGTGTGACATGACGTGTTTGGGCTGGGCTCCCAGGACGTGATCCCGCCACTTTGATCGGAGGATGTCCGGCGGAGGGATGGACGGATGGAGTGAGCCAGCAGCGCGCGACGGAGGAGAAGGAGGAGACGAGCCTGGCGCACACTGTGAGTACACGCGCGTGCCACGCCGGCGCTGCCCTTCACGCGCGTGCGCGTGCTATTGACCTTCTGTCATTGAGGCGCGTGCAACGTCTGCCTGGCAAGTTCCCGAGATGTGACGCACATGGGACATGAAAGTCCCCCCCCCCCATTTTAGCCTTGTCCCGGCTGGCTGTTGCGCATACGTGGCCGCAGTGTGTGTGTGTGTGTGTGTGTCGCTTTACTTGGGCTCCCCCTGCCCCCCCTCCCACCCCTACTTCAGCCTTAGGGCACATATCACATTCCAACATACACACACGTCTGCAGCTGGTGCAGCAGCAAGCAGCCTGAGTGTGAAGATCATCAGCAGCTTGGATGAGGGCGGGGCGAGGGGCAGCTGTAAGTAGGAGTCAGAACAGACCCCCCACCCCCCAAAGAAAAATGCTACTACACTGATGATGATGATGGGTTGTCCTTGTGCACTGGCAGGTTCAACAGTTACGCACACACACACACACACACACACACACACACACACACACACACACACACACACACACACACACGCACACACACATCATTATATTTACACTCTGCACCCCCATTCCTGTACATCCTTCCTCTGTTGTCTGTCACTTGTGGACACTCGCCGCTGATGTTTGAGCGTCACCACAAAAACGATCTTCGCCCGCCTACAGACGGACGTGTTTTGCGTGACCTCGCTACGCTCTTATAGCCACTCTGTTCTCCTGCTTCCTCCATTTTGAAGCTGTGGGCTGCTGAGGCGGCACATTCAGGCTCCGGCAGGTCGTCACCTCGTCCCCCGTCGTTTGCTCGGATCGGACCAGGTGTGACGGATCAGGATGGGGCCTCCAGGTGATGAGCCTGAAGAGATAGTTGTACAATAGGTTAAAGGTCTACTGAAATGAGATGTTCTTATTTAAATGGGGATAGCAGGTCCATTCTATGTCATACTTGATCATTTCGCGATATTGCCATATTTTTGCTGAAAGGATTTAGTAGAGAACATCCACGAAAAAGTTCGCAACTTTTGCTTGCTAAGAAAAAAGCCCTGCCTCTACCGGAAGTCACAGACAATGACGTCACATGTTGATGACTCCTCACATATTCCCATTGATTTTAATGGTAGCCTTCAACAAACAGTGCTACTCGGACCGAGAAAACGACAATTTCCCCATTAATTTGAGCGAGGATGAAAGATTCGTGTTTGAGGATATTGATAGCGACGGACTAAAAAAAAAAAAAAAAAACAAGTAAAAAAAACAAACACGATTGCATTGGGACGGATTCCGATGTTTTCAGACACATTTACTAGGATATTTCTGGGAAATCCCTTAACTTTCTATTGTGTTGCTAGTGTTTTAGTTGGTTTAATAGTACCTGATAGTCGGAGGGGTGTGTCCATGAGTGTCTTGAGGCCAATGTCTCAGGGGAGTCGACGGCAGCTATGGACGGCACAAGCTCAGTTTTTCTCCGGTAAGAGGCGACTTTTTAACCACAATTTTCTCACCGAAACCTGCTGGTTGACATTCCGTCGTGATTCATGTTCGCTTGACCGCGCTCTGATCCATAGTAAAGTTTCACCTCCAGGAATTTTAAACAAGGAATCACCGTGTGTTTGTGTGGCTAAAGGCTAAAGCTTCCCAACTCCATCTTTCTACTTTTACTTCTCCAATATTAATTTAACAAATTGCAAAAGATTCAGCAACACAGATCTCCAAAACACTGTGTAATTATGCGGTTAAAGCAGACGACTTTTAGCTGTGTGTGTGCTCAGCGCTCATACTTCCTAAAAACCCGTGACGTCTTGCGTACACGTCATCATTACATGACGTTTTCAAGACGAAACTCCCGGGAAATTTAAAATTGCAATTTAGTAAACAAAAAAAGGCCGTATTGGCATGTGTTGCAATGTTAACATTTCATCATTGATTTATAAACTATCAGTGGGTTTCAGTAGGCCTTTAAAGGCCTACTGAAACCCACTACTACCGACCACGCAGTGTGATCTTCCACTGGTTTTTTAAATATATAAATCGCCAGCTTGAAAATTCCCTCTTCTCTTCTCCGACTCTCTCGCCGTCATTTGGGATGTGCATGTCGGTTGGGATTTCCTTTCCTGGTTTGATGACCCGCCCTATCTGGTCTGTGATTGGCCTGTCCGTAATGTTTTGCCCTAATTGTTCCCAACTGTGACTCATTATAGTAAACCAACCAACAACAATCATGGATGTTTTTATATGTAAACCAACCATCATTGATTTTTCCTGTATCTTTTGTTCCATGTCGGTGAAGTTGCGCAAGTCCAGTTCTCTCTTTCTCTTCTCCCTTTCTCTTCTTTTGTAGCATGTAGCTTAGCTAACCACTACATGGGTCTAAAAATAGCTAAGCTACGGAAATCGCTACTTGTTTAAAAAGTAGCAAAGCTACCGCCAAGCTACTGGAAAATGTAGTTAAAGGCCTACTGAAACCCACTACTACCCACCACGCAGTCTGATAGTTTACATATCAATGATGAAATATTAACATTGCAACACATGCCGTATTGGCATGTGTTGCAATTAACATTGCAACACATGCCAATACGGCCTTTTTAGTTTACTAAATTGCAATTTTTAATTTCCCGAGAGTTTGTTGTTGAAAACGTCGCGGAATGATGACGTGTACGCGTGACGTCTTGGACTGTTTGGAAATACTAGCGCTGTGCACACACACAGCTAAAAGTTGTCTGCTTTAACCGCGTAATTACACAGTATTTTGAACATCTGTGTTGCTGAATCTTTTGCAATTTGTTTCAATTAATAATGGATAAGTAAAAGTACAAAGATGGAGGTGGGAAGCTTTAGCCTTTAGCCACACACACACGGTATTTCCTTGTTTAAAATTCCTGGAGGTGAAGCTTTACTATGGATCAGAGCGGTCAAGCAAACATGGATCCCGACCACTTGTCAACCGGCAGGTTTCGGTCAGAAAATTTTGGTAAAAAGTCGCCTCCTACTGGAGATCAGCTGAGCTTGCGCGGTCCATGCAGCTGCCGTGATTTCCCTCAGAGACTGGCGTCAACACACCCGTGGACACACCCCTCCTACTATCAGGTACTATTAAACTCACTAAAACACTAGCAACACAATAGAAAGATAAGGGATTTCCCAGAATTATCCTAGTAAATGTGTCTAAAAACATCTGAATCGCTCCCAATGCAATCGCCTTTTTTTTATTTTTTACTTTTTATTTATTTTTTTATTTTTTTTCTAGTCGTTCACTATCAATATCCTCATCCACGAATCCTTCATCCTCGCTCAAATTAATGGGGAAATTGTCGCTTTCTCGGTCTGAATAGCTCTTGATACTGGAGGCTCACATTATAAACAATATGAGGACGTGAGGAGCCCTCACACCGGTGACGTCATCGTCTGCTACTTCCGGTAAAGGCAAGGCTTTTTTATTAGCGACCAAAAGTTGCAAACTTTATCGTGGATGTTCTCTACTAAATCCTTTCAGCAAAAATATGGCAATATCGCAAAATGATTAAGTATGACACATACAATGGACCTGCTATCCCCGTTTAAATAAGAAAATCTCATTTCAGTAGGCCTTTAAATCCAAACCACCGCCACACAACCAAGCCAGAAGCATACCTGCCAACTTTTGAAACTCAAAAAGCCTAGTATTCAGGATCAGAAAGGTTAGATTGTGGCTAAAAGGTTAATTTGTCATAATCAGAAGCAACTTTTGACACGCAAAAAAACTACAAAAATCATGAAGAGTACAAACAATGTTTATTCTATTAGCTAACTTCCTTTATCTAAATATCCATTTATGATTTATAGCATGAAATAACAAACATCTTGTAGTCATGTTGTTTATGTTTCAAAATGATTAAACTTTTCAATGTCAAAATATAAAGAGTAGAAATAATGAACAAAATGTCAGCTACTGTCTTGTTCTAAAACACCAGTGAAAATAAAATGTAGGATTTAGACAGATCACGTCTGCCACAATCGTGTGTGTTCTTAAATGTGTATTGAATGTCTTCCATGATGAGAGCAGTTTTTATTTGGGCTTACATGCTAAACAACTCAAATAAATGTTTTGGGAACTGTTTTATCCAAGTAGAGGCATTGGCCAAGTAGAGGCATTGTGGGTTTCCTGGATGTCGTCTACATCGCTAAAAGAAAAATCTAAGGAAGAAAATCCCTGTGTGATCTTCCACTGGTTTTTTAAATATATAAATCGCCAGCTTGAAAATTCCCTCTTCTCTTCTCCGACTCTCTCGCCGTCATTTGGGGTGTGCATGTCGGTTGGGATTTCGTTTCCTGGTTTGATGACCCGCCCTATCTGGTCTGTGATTGGCCTGTCCGTAATGTTTTGCCCTAATTGTTCCCAACTGTGACTCATTATAGTAAACCAACCAACAACAATCATGGATGTTTTTATATGTAAACTAACCATCATTGATTTTTCCTGTATCTTTTGTTCCATGTCGGTGAAGTTGCGCAAGTCCAGTTCTCTCTTTCTCTTCTCCCTTTCTCTTCTTTTGTAGCATGTAGCTTAGCTAACCACTACATGGGTCTAAAAATAGCTAAGCTACGGAAATCGCTACTTGTTTAAAAAGAAGCAAAGCTACCGCCAAGCTACTGGAAAATGTAGTTAAAGGCCTACTGAAACCCACTACTACCCACGACGCAGTCTGATAGTTTACATATCAATGATGAAATATTAACATTGCAACACATGCAAATACGGCCGGTTTAGTTTACTAAATTGCAATTTTAAATTTCCCGCGGAGTTTCTTGTTGAAAACGTCGCGGAATGATGACGCGTGCGCGTGACGTCACGGACCGTCAGGAAATATTAGCGCAGCACCATTTACGGCTAAAAGTCCATCCATCCATCTTCTACCGCTTATTCCCTTTTGGGGTCGCGGGGGGCGCTGGCGCCTATCGTCTCTTTTCATTGCGCAATTACACAGTATTTTGGACATCTGTGTTGCGGAATCTTTTGCAATTTGTTCAATTAATAATGGAGAAGTCAAAGTAGAAAGATGGAGGTGGGAAGCTTTAGCCTGTAGCCACACAAACACACAGTGATTCCTTGTTTAAAATTCCCGGAGGTGAAGCCTTACTATGGATCAGAGCGGTCAAGCAAACATGGATCCCGACCACTTGTCAACCGGCAGGTTTCGGTGAGAAAATCGTGGTAAAAAGTCGCCTCTTACCGGAGATCTGTAGAGTTTGCGCCATCCTTGTATCTGCCGTGACTTCCCTCAGACACTGGCCTCAAGACACCCGTGGACACACCCCTCCGACTATCAGGTACTATTTAATCTCACTAAAACACTGGCAACACAATAGAAAGATAAGGGATTTCCCAGAATTTTATCCTAGTAATGTGTCTAAAAACATCTGAATCGCTCCCAATGCAATCGCCTTTTTTTTTTTTACTTTTTATTTATTTTTTTATTTTTTTTCTAGTCCTTCGCTATCAATATCATCATCCGCAAATCTTCATCCTTGATCAAATTAATGGTGAAATTGTCGTTTTCTCGGTCCGAATAGCTCTTGCTGCTGGAGGCTCCCGTTAAAAACAATGTGAGGACGTGAGGAGCCCTCATTGTTATGACATCATTCTCTGCGACTTCCGGTAAAGGCAAGGCTTTTTTTACCAGCACTAAATGTTGCAAACTTTATCGTGGATGTTCTCTACTAAATCCTTTCAGCAAAAATATGGCAATATCGCGAAATGATCAAGTATGACACAGAATTGACCTGCTATCCCCGTTTAAATAAGAAAATCTCATTTCATTAGGCCTTTAAGCGACATAGCTTGAATATTTAAGTTCATTACCACTGCAGCCATAAACCAGAATGTATGATCAAAAACGTACTCATTACGGGAAAACCGTAGTTTTTGGCAGGTATGCAGAAGTTGGCGTTTTACATACTAGTTGGACACACGTGTCGCTGGTGGCACAGTCAGACTACATAATTGCTTGTGTGTTGTTGTTGTGGGTCAGTGCAGTGGGTGGGAGAGGGCAGGCACGTCTTGAAAAGAGGAAGGGGAAGGGTTTAATAGCCCATGGAGTGTTGAGGGGGAGTGGGAAGTGGGGTAGGATCAAGGAACACAGCAAATAAGCGGCGTTTGGTAATTACATTATATTATATGGATTTTAAAAATATTTTCTTGATACATATCTTGTTTAAAATATATCAATATACCTTACAAACTTGGGACATCGCCCAGCCTTTCCAGTCAGTCTAACAAAAGTCAACACAGGTGTATGTCCATGGAAGGCAGGGAAGGTATTTGTTGTGTCTTCGCTGCACTGTCCTATTAGGGGAATCTTTGAAGCAACAAATTTGCCAAGGAAAACAATCCAAGTTACAATGTTTGTGTTTAAATCAAATTTTGACTTTTCACTCTGTCTATTTATGGTACTCAAATTCATCATTCTACACCATGCGGAGCAGACAGTGTCTCCAAGACAAGGTTTGCTATTTAGTCCAAAATGATAAAAGTCTGAGTGCCCACAGCTCTGCCTGCATCCTCAGATCATTTGTGACAGCTTTTGGGCACCTTGAACTGCTGCCATAATCTTCTGATTTGTCGAAACATCCACAAATCTGTAATCGTTGCCAACTTGAGGACAGGTACTACCAAATTTAAAGGACAGCCTTATCACTAGGGATGTCCCGTTTTAACTTCCTATATATTACCAACGTTGGAGTCTTGAAGGGGTCATATTAAGATTTTTTTTTTATACATTTAAAATACTCCCTTGTGGTCTACACAATACATAATGGTGGTTCTATTGTCAAAATTTGCCATAGACTATGTTATACAGACCGTTTTCAAGCAAGCTGCTTTCTGACCCTCTCTTTTGGATGTGCTGTTTTGTGGGTGCTACTTTTTACATGGCTCCACGTCAACTGTATCTTCTCCCCGTCATACATGTTATAGTTTTCATCGCTTCCATATGGAGTCTACTGACAGATTTAAGTCATATTGGCCGTGTATATGCTACTTTGTGTTAGAATTGGCAACAGCGCAGCACATATGCGCACGTACAAGCCAGTCTGCCCCTCAATTAAAGGATAACGAAAAACAAGGAACCTATTGACTACAATGGCGGACTGGCGCAAAGCACTTTGGGTAAATTTTGGAGCCGTCAAACGATTGAAATATTTTAATGGAAATTAATCACAGTTTCTTCATTGTTAACTCAAAATGAATTGTGATTAACCGCAGATGAATATAATTTTTCATCATTAAGACATGCACCCGGGGATAGGTTGATTGGCAACACTAAATGGTCCCTAGTAGAGATGCGACCAAACCGCGGGTCGGGCGGGTGACATGACGAAAAAATAGATTTTAAATAGATGTGTGGCGGTTGAACCAATTCGGAAATATGTATTTTAATAATCCCAGGAATGTAGGCTCATACAACTTCTTCGTTTGTCTTGTCTTTATTGCACAAGATGTAATACAACCACAGAACAGCTCTCATGTCTCTAACGCTTTTCCCGGGACAACTCGAACTTTCACTTCCTGTCGAGAACGTCACTTCCCTATCTCTCCCGGAAGTCCCGCCCCCCAGCCAAAGTCATTGGCTAACACCCCGTAGCCAGCCGCTACATTATACATGGTTAAATGTTATGTTGAAGAGGTTCATTTAGCCTACTGACGTGTATTTATAAATGGTTGATTTATTTGGCTAGTAGGGAAAGTGTTGTACCTGACAACACTTGATGGTACAATCCATATAACACGTCACAGACAACGTCACGCTAACATCACGTGACACCTCTGATGAAGGCTGCAGAAGCAAGGTAGCCCAAACTTGTCAGGTACAACACTTTACCTTACTAGCCTATAGAAATCAACCATTTATAAATAGTTAAATGTTGTTACCCACATACGAAAAACGAGCAGCACTCTTTGAAGCAGTATGTGGGCATACTTTTATTTTGAAGTGTCTCGTTTGGTCTGTCGACGGATGTAAGGAAGCTACTTCCGGGTATGGCCAACGAGGTATTTGTCATTTGTTGGTATTTTACTTGGTAAAATGTTTGATCCACATGCTGTGCATGTTATTATTTTTATGTTTGAAACATGCTTTATTACAGTTTTCACGGTGAATTTGAAGGGAAAGTAAGCCTTCAAATAAATCAGTTCAAGAAAGCCATTGTGTCTGTGCTATTCGGAGGGAGTTACACTTTCTAACCTCACCAATGCCTTGCATCGTCTATATTAGATATAAAACGACGGGCGGGTGGCCGGCGGGTGTGGCTTTGATGAAATGTTGGTTCGGGTGGATGACGACTTTAGTGATACGGTTGCGGATGATATAATTGCTTATCCGCGCATCTCTAGTCCCTAGTGTGTGAATGTGAGTGTGAATGTTGCGGCATGGCCAGAAACCTGAGGGTTGCAGGTTCACTTCCCACCAATTGACATCCAAAAAATCGCTGCCGTTGTGTCCTTGGGCAGGACACTTCACCCTTTGCCCCCGGTGCCGCTCACACTGGTGAATGAATGATAGGTGGTGGTCGGAGGGGCCGTAGGCGCAAACTGGCAGCCAGGCTTCCGTCAGTCTACCCAGGGCAGCTGTGGCTACTGATGTAGCTTACCACCATAAGGTGTGAATGACTGTTGAGTCCCACTTCTCTGTGAGCGCTTTGAGTGTTTAAAAAAGCGCAATATAAATGTAAGTTATTATTATTATTATTATTGTTTGTCTATATGTGTTGGCCCTGTGATGAGGTAGCGACTTGTCCAGGGTGTACACCGTCCTCCGCCCGATTGTAGCTGAGATAGGCTCTAGCACCTCCCGCGACCCCGAAAGGAATAAGTGGTAGAAAATGGATGGATGGATACTAAGTGTACCGTAGACCAGTGATTCTCAAGCTGTGGTACGTGTACCACTAGTAGTATAAAGGTTCTATCGAGTGGTACGTTAAAGAATCCCATTTCAACAGTGTGTAATGTTACATTCACCAACAATATTAAATTAACTTTTATATAAAACCTCGGCCTTGTTTTTACAGTATTTTAAATGTTAGTCATCATGGTGGGTGCTTGGAGAGCCAAGTTTTTTCTGAGGTGGTACTTGGTGAAAACGGTTTGAGACCCTTTGCCGTAAACAGATATATTTTTATTACCATGACTGGACAATTAGTTTGCTTTGATTATATGATGACTTGACACACAAAGGATTTGCGCCCCCCGCGACCCCGAAAGGGAATAAGCGGTAGAAAATGGATGGATGGATGGATTTGAACACGTTTTTAAAGAGGAAAAAAAAATACATGCAGTCCGTAGGTGTCTTGCCAAATTTTGTAGTTTGTAAGAATACACTGTAAAAAAACATTCTGTAAAATAACGGTAATCTACTGGCAGCTACGGCTGCCAAACGAAAACTATAAAATTAAAGTAAAACATTGTACACCAAATAATGATCAAAATCATATTTACAGAAATTTTCATGAAATGTTTTGCGGCGAAATATCGTAATTTTACAGATTTTTACTAAATTATTAAGATTAACCACCTTTAATAAAGTGACAATGCAAACAGTTCTGCAGAAAAATACCTTTATTCTACAGAGTTTTTCCAAATAATTTCAATCAACCACCTTTAATGAAGTGACAATGCTGGCAGTTCCAAAGAAAAATACCATTATTTTACAGATTTTTTTTCTGAATTGTTAGGATCAGGGGTCTCACACTCACTTTACCGGGGGTTCACTGGATGCAGGAACTTGTTACAAAGTGGGTTCACCTTCTATGAATGGCTATCCCGCCCTAACAACATACGTACCAATCCTACCGATTTTACCGCGAGACTTTCGGTGACCCTCTCGTAGGATTGACCCGATGTTTGCCCGGACAGATATATTATGGGCGTACCGTGACAGCGCTTTATCGCCCTCTGCGTTCGCTCATTCACCGAACCCACAGCGTGTCGATTTAAACACGTGATGTGTATGGCTCTAACAGACATATAATAGAGACTGCAAGACATACTTGATCAACAGCGGTACAGGTCACACTGACGGTGGCTGTACAAACAACTTTAACACTGTTACAAATATGCGCCACACTGTGGAGCCACATCAAACAAGAATGACAAACACATTTCAGGAGAACATCCTCACTGTAGCACAACATAAACACAACATAACAAATACCCAGAATCCCATGCAGACTCTGCCGGGCTACTCCCCCGCTACCACCGCACATATTTGTAACAGTGTTAAAGTTGTTTGTACGGCCACCGTCAGTGTGACCTGTATGGCTGTTGGCTGTTGATCAAGTATGTCTTGCAGTCCCCAATGTATGTCATATTACAGAGAAAAATGTTAAATTGTCAGTATGAGCATAAACCTTTATATAACAGGCTACATGTATTTTTTGACTTGGATGTAAAAATACACATCAATATTTAAAAAATAAGATTTACCTTAAAATGATATATAAAACTGTTAGATTGATAGTATGGACATATACTTTTATATAACAAGTTACATATTTAATGAAAGTTAACTACTGTAAGTTTACATGAATTTGAAAGTAATTTGAGAAAACAGAAAATGATATGTATAATTAATTTGGTATTTTTCTGTAAAAAAAAAAAAGGAATATTCATAGTTTGTCATTACTGGCATATTACTTAAAATAACAGGTGGTTTGTTTATTTTTAGATAATGGCTTCAATTTTACAGTTTTATAACCGATTTAAAAATTTTTAAAAATTACAGTAGAAATTTAGAGTAAATTAACCATAAAAATAGGATTTTTTTTACAGTGTACATAATTTGTATTTCTGCTATAGAACCACTTGCATTCTCAAGGGAGGCGCCACACCTTCAAGTATCGACACCAGTTTCATGCATTAATAGCACAACATTTGGATTTTCACGATCATTGTTGATTGTCAGAGATGTTTGGTAATGTAATCTGTGATATTTATTACCTAAAAAAATATTTGGATATTCTGTACATTACATGTTGACCAAGTTAAGGTTATTCATATCTCTGTATGACCATGTTTTAACCTTATTTCTTTAAAAATAAAATGTTATATTCAACCTGCAAAAAATTCTGTAATTACGGTCTATCAATGAGAACAGGTTATGAAAGAATATAGCATTTATTTCAATCCGTCATAAAACATTTATTTAGGTCGAAATATAACAGAATAACATTACAAGATACAGTATCTTTGACAAAGTGTGATCCTAATGTAGGACGATAGTGAGACCGGCTGTGACACTATTATTGTAAAGCTGGCAGTTTGTAATTGGTGTGAGAAGAGGTGTCTTAAGGTGTTGTGACAAAAGTCTCCAATAAAAGTGACTCTCGCTTTCTTTTCTACCGTCTTTTTTACTGCTGGGCTTTTATTCCAGTTTCCTAAAAATTTGGCATAACAATTTATATTTTATTTTTTCAAAGCACTCGACTGTAATCTAAACACAGATGTGAAGCTCCTCCTCCCTACAAGCGGGTGTAGCGCGTTTGCCGTGATCATACATAAAGTGGCCATATTCTTGTCAGGAGAACAACTTGCCATGGCTTGGGATCTGCGATTTCTATAATATACCCCTTTCTTGGTGTTTTTCTGCTCGCTATTTTTTAAAGCTCGTGACTCAACAGTAATTGGACGCCATTACTATTCCCCATATTACGGAATGGATCGAGGGTCAAAAAGGAGTCAAGATGAAAGCGCGTTAAATCCACGTTCAAAAAATGATCGCCTCTGTGTTGTTAAGGCGTTATTATTGCATTAACTTTGACTGTCTTAGCAAATTCATACCATATTTGGATAATCTGCTGACGTCACCAATGGGAAAAACATCATTAATGGGGAAACTTCCAAACAAATCCTTTACCGGAAGTATATGAACATAGGCAAGATTGTTTGATAAATATTTCTGCAATGCCCTCATGGTGTCAGGAAGTGTTGGCGACAAGCCCCAAGTTGCGGAGATGGCAGGCTTGTTGCAGGAGAACATGATTTTATACTCCAAAGACAATGCAGAAAAAACAGGAATCAGAAACTAGCAACCAGGAAACAGGCAAACTGGAGACAGCAAACAGGAAACAGGAAACAAGCTACGAGGAACCCGGAGACAGCAAACCGCAAACAGCTAAAGGCATACAGCATACAATACTCCAGCCCTGACTGGAAGGCGAGGCAGGTATAAATAGTAGCCTGAATGGCAATTGCCACCAGGTGTGCCAGAGTGTTAATCATGGAAAGGTGAGGGAAACGAGCGCTCAGGGAGATGTGCAGAAAGAGGAACCAAAATAAGAGCGCGGACAGGAAATAAAACACAAACACAAAAAATAACCTGAACATAACCAAACTGTCAGTGACAAGCCTGACACGTGGTTTGATTTTAAATTGTCGGGACTTATGCAATACCAAATACGCAAATGCAGCTACCAATAAGTTAGAAACATTGTTTTCGCATAATAGGACCCCTTTAAATATTGTCGATACCGAATTAATCCGAGACAATGTCAGCACAACTCATACATACTTGTATTATTCTCTAGTGTGGTATGTTAGGAAAAGTTTGATCAAGTGTTTTTTATTTACAAATGTGGTGTTTTATTATTATCATTGTGTGCTTAGCTGTTGTGTAGCTGCTAGCCCCTTGTAGCCCTTGTACCATGTTTATTTGGACATTCAGATGCTAAATGGCTTTCCATCTTTGTACAAGCAAACACGCTGCAGGACTTTGTATCGGAGCTCATATCCGACATTTTCGATGCAAGACGTTTTTTTTTTCTGATATCCTTATTGGATCAGGACACCCCAAGTAATTCGCTTTATTTGACGAAGAGGGTTCTATAAAAATTCATAAATAAATGTTTAATGGTTGTTCAATCGGAAAAGTGTCTGTGTGGAGGGGCAAGGGGTGGGGACATTTACATATTTTTTCAGGCAGTCCTAATCCTGGCAATTAATTCTTGTGTCAAGATGTTGCAATTCCCTAATAAAAAGAAGAGAAAAAAGACAGTAAATATAGTGTTCATAATTTTTAGTAACAGTAATGAATTTAGGTCAAAATACACACACTTAGCAACTACTTATTAAGGTGCACTGACAAAAGTATTTCATTTGAGGCACCACAAAAGAAGACCTCCTGTGCGCAACCATCCGAGCGTGAGCCGCTACTTGCCTCGCTGGATGGAAGTTGTCATGTGTCATCACTTCCCACCATCCATCACTGCAAGAGGAGGTAGCGCTGAAAAGCAGCGAACAAACCTTTTTCTCCCGTTTTCTTCTCGCCAAAGTCGCACATTTATTATTTGGATGCAAAATGCCTGCGATGCTTTATTCCATTGACTTTACACACACACACACACACACACACACACACACACACACACACACACACACACACACACACACACACACACACACACACACACACACACACACACACACACACACACACTGACTGAGACTGTGTAGGCGGGGCTTAATCTCCATTGATGGGCTGAATCACTGAGTTTGGATCATTTCCCAGGAATGTTTGCTTCTCTCCTTCTAGTCCTCGTTTAATCATCTTTATTCCTCATTTGCATCACAGACAATATTAATACAACATAATGAACATTTGTCCTTTAAAACAGAAGGTGCCGATGGTTTCACAAATGATGTAATTGATATGATATTAACAGAGATATTAAACAATATTGTTGTGGTATTTATTCTGCACCATAATATATTATATTGTTACTCAACCACATTTTTGATGCTAATCTACTTCCACAATCCTAAACTGATTTAAAACATTCCAACATCAAAATATTAAACTCATTCAAAACATTAAAGGGGAACATTATCACCAGACCTATGTAAGCGTCAATATATACCTTGATGTTGAAGAAAAACGACCATATATTTTTTTAACCGATTTCCGAACTCTAAATGGGTGAATTTTGGCGAATTAAACGGCTTTTTATTTATCGTTCTCGGAGCGATGACGTCAGAACATGACGTCATCTAGGTAATAAAGCCGCCATTTTCTCAAACACATTACAAACACCGCGTCTCAGCTCTATAATTTTCCGTTTTTTCGACTATTTTCTGGAACCTTGGAGAGATCATGCCTCGTCGGTGTGTTGTCGGAGGGTGTAACAACACTAACAGGGAGGGATTCAAGTTGCACCACTGGCGCCACGCTATGAAGCCACACAATACAAGATTGACAAACACATTTCGGGAGAACATCCTCACAGTAACACAACATAAACGCAACACAACTAATACCCATAATCCTTTGTATTCATTACAATTCCTGAATATATTTTACACCCCCGCGCCACCAACCGTGCCCACCTTACCGACGCACGGGCGGGGGTGTTTGGGGTTTATAAAATAGTCAGGAAGTATCATGAATATAAAGGATTATGGGTATTTGTTGTGTTGCGTTTATGTTGTGTTACTGTGAGGATGTTCTCCCGAAATGTTTTTGTCGTTCTTAATTGGTGTGGCTTCAAAGCGTGGCGCATATTACTAAGAGTGTTAAAATTGTTTATATCACGACCATTAGTGTACTCTGTGTCACCCAGTATGCCTTGCAGTCGTGTGCGTGTTGCCGCGGAAGACACACACAACATGTTGCTGGACTGACAAGCAGATCGTACATGCTGTAGAAGGCGACAAAGCCAATGGCTTCATAGCACACACTAATATTTAATATCTGGGTGGCTGCCGGCAGTAATTCAAGAGAATAATAGCGTCTCCTATTGACTTCTTCGCCTTATGACATGGGTCTTAAATGGCACTTTGAATGGCAAAGGATACCGATCCCAGAACCATGTATATCAAATGTCTCCGGATGGTTCAACCGCCACCTGCCCGAATCTAATTAAAATCTATTTTTTCGTCATGTCAACCGCCCGACCCGCGGTTTCCCCGCGGACTCCGCGGATGAGACCGCAAACCGCGCATCTCTAGTATGTATATCGTAGTTTGCACGTTTTGCAATTTCGACCCTAGTTTTAGTTTAGTTTGTAGTTTAGCCTTTGTTCTTTTATCACAGTGCCTTTTTGTGTTCCTCTTTTTCCGCACCGTCGCCTTTTGTTGCATTCTCGTTTTTGAGCATTTTTTTATTGACTTTTTTTATTTGTGAAGTAAAAGACAATTTACTCTCAAATTCATCTGCATCCTTGGTTCCCTTTGTTCCACTGCTAAACGAACTGTGACACAAACAAGTATTGGTAATTTAAAATGTTGTTTGAGAACAAAGACCCAGACATTCAACCAAAAGTTTAGGAACTTTGAGTTCCTGCACCTTTAGTCTAACCAATCCAGAATCAAAACATTGCCGCCAACATTTTCTCACAAATTCGACTTGCATTGACAAACATACTTGCTGTTTGTTAATGTTTGCTGTCAAACATTCCTTCTCTTCATCTCTTCTTCTATCTCCTCACTTTCTTCCTTGTGTCCTTGCTATCTCCCGCCCTCCCTCCTTGACGTGGTCCATTACTTTTTGTCCCCTTCTAATTAGTGTCACGCTCCATCCGTCCATGTTCTCTCTCCTCTTGTCCACTAATGGTTCCTTACTACTTCTGGCTTCCCTCTTCCATCAAGTCTCCTTGCCTTAATTCCTCTACGTCCATCCTGCTTAAGTTGGTTTACTTTCCCTCTTCTTCTCTCCTTCACCTGCCGTCCTCTCTAATCCTTCACACTCCTTTAACAAATCCTTCATCTCTCATCCTCTTTCACACCTTTTACTCCTCCTCCTCCACGTCTTTGTCACGTTTTTCCCGGACCTTGACCTCACATTCCTTTCATCTTTCCCATCTTTTTCTTTTCCACGTTCTTCCATCCTCTTCTTCCCCCTCCTGTCAGTTTTCCTCCTCTTATCAGCCTCTATGAATGGATGCCTGTGCACCAGGAGATGAATGGGTCCACACACACACACACACACACACACACACACACACACACACACACACACACACACACACACACACACACACACACACACACACACACACACACACACACACACACACACACACACACACACACACACACACACACACACACACACACAGACACACACACACACACGCACATAGTGTTATCTGATGTAGAGGAGAGAGACAAGGAAAGGAAGCATGGTGAAGTGCGGGATAAGGAGTGAAGGCAGGAAGTAGACAGAGAAGGGTGCAGGATATGAGGAGAAACGAAGGAGGAAGACGAGGAGGCGATGAAGAGGCGAAAATGATGGAGAAAAAAGACCATGTGGAGCCGGAGAGAAGCGATGTGGTCGTGTCAGGAGCGTGTATACGTGGGCAGGGCCAGATGGCAACAGGAGCAGAACCAATAAGATTCTATTTTCTTGTAATTGAGTTGACAAGCGAGGCGCACTTTTCATTTCTTGTTTCTTGGGAACAATAAACAGAAAAATGTCTCCCGTGATTTCTGCGGATGCGGCCATGGCAACGCTTATTAGCGAACATGTCCGGATAATCGACAGGTGTTTGGATCAGAACCCCCTGTTTCTCATTAAACTTGCGTTGGTTCCGGTTCTGTCACTCTTACTGATGGTAGTCTTTTTTTTTTGATTGATTGATTGATTCTTTTATTAGTAAATTGCACAGTTCAGTACATATTCCGTACAATTGACCACTAAATGGTAACACCTGAATAAGTTTTTCAACTTGTTTAAGTCGGGGTCAACGTTAATCAACATGGTATAGTCAGGGTTAGTGTCATGTCATTGGTCTTGCTTGATATAGTTAGCCCCGCCCCTCATGTGCAGCCAATTAGAGCCTAACTTGTCTTGCCTACATGTGTCACCTGATCAGCTCAGAGCAAGAATCACACATCAATAAGCTGTCTGACAGAAGGGCTGCGTCTCAAATAGTCGGTACACTTCAATAAATACACTGTGGACTTTGTTTGAGTGATAAATCAGATAGATAGCTAGATAGTACTTTATTGATTCCTTCAGGAGAGTTCCTTCAGGAAAATTACAATTCCAGCAGCGGTATACAGAGTTGAGATCAATTTTAAAATAGTAAAAAGTAAATAATGGGGGTTTAAATGGAAACAAAATACAGAAATATTACAATAAGAATAAAAAATACAAAGCAACAATGGGAATAAAAATATAACAGTAAAATAGGAATATAACAAGAGAAAGTACCGGTAGCCAGTAGTGACCATGTTATGAAAACGTATTGCACTGTTACTTTTTTGCATCCCCTGTCATCCTTGTACCCCCCCCCCCCCCCCCCCCCCCCCCCCGCCCCAGAGAGGAGTTGTACAGTCTAATGGCGTGTGAGACAAAGGAGTTTTTGAGTCTATTAGTCCTGCACTTGGGATGAAACAGTCTAGCACTGAACAGGCTCCTCTGGCTACTGAGAACGCTATGCAGAGGGTGACTGGCATCATCCAGGATGCACATATTTGACACTGTAGTCCTGAATCTACTATTGTCAATTCAAATTTACTGGAACCAACAATTCTTATTTTCTCTTTTTAATCATGAATCACAAACAAGTTCACCTCTCGCCCTTTGTTTTGTAGCCGAGATGGTGACTATTGTGAGTGGTAGTTAGTAGGGCTGTGAATATTTGGGTGTCCCACGATTCGATCTAATATCGATTCTTGGGGTCACGATTCGATTCAAAATCCATTTTTTTTAAATTAAAAAACAAAATTTTCCTGATTCAAAAGGATTCTCTATTCATTCAATACATAGGATTTCAGCAGGATCTACCCCAGTCTGCTGACATGCTAGCAGAGTAGTAGATTTTTGTAAAAAGCTTTCATAATTGTATAGGACAATGTTTTATCAACTCATTGCAATAATGTAAATTTGTTTTAACTATTAAATGAACCAAAAATATGACTTACTTTATCTTTGTGAAAATATTTGACACAGTGTGTTGTCAAGCTTATGAGATGTGATGCAAGTGTAAGCCACTGTGACACTATTTTTTTTATTCTTTTATTTCTATAAATGTCCAATGATAATGTCAATGAGGGATTTTTAATCACTGCTATGCTGAAACAATAACTAATATTGATACTGTTGTTGATAATATTAATTTTTGTTTCACTACTTTTGGTTTGTTCTGTGCCGTGTTTGTGTCTTCTCTCAATTGCTCTGTTTATTGCAGTTCTGAGTGTTGCTGGGTCAGGTTTGGTTGTGGAATTGGATTGTATTGTTATGGTATTGATTAATAAAAAAATAAAAAATAAATATTAGTAAAAAAAAAACGAGAATCAAGTCTGAATCGCACAACATGAGAATCGCCATTCGAATTCAAATCGATTTTTTCCCACACCTTTAGTAATTAGGGTGGTGAACGACTGTAAACAGGGATTGGTTACCACATGTTTAAACCTGTTCATACTGCACATCCAACCTTATTTTTTGCCCTTAAATGACACAGATCGAATATTTTTTGCCAGTCTAAATGCTCCAAAGTGCCTCAAATCTGACCTTTTTGCGTCACATTTGGGCCACATCAGGAGGCAGTCTGGATCTGATTGGAATCTGATCTTTTCAAAAAGGAATGCAGTCTTAATGGAAATTAGCCTAAATGCCACCAGATTGCGACTTTTACGCCATCTTTGGGCGAGCTATGTCATTGGTATCTTTGAAAGATCCTGAGTGCAGGATAGAGCCCAGGACTTTCGTATGGTGAGGCAGACGCACTAACCCAGTGGTCACCAAAGCGGTGCCCGCGGGCACCAGGTCACCCGTAAGGACCAGATTAGTCGCCCGCTGGCCTGTTCTAAAAATAGCTCAAATAGCAGCACTTACCAGTGAGCTGCCTCTATTTTTTAAATTGTATTTCTTTACCAGCAAGCTGGTCTCGCTTTGCTCGACATTTTTAATTCTAAGAGAGACAAAACTCAAATACAATTTGAAAATCCAAGAAAATATTTGAAAGTCTTGGTCTTCACTTGTTTAAATAAATTCATTTATTTTTTTACTTTGCTTCTTATAACTTTCAGAAAGACAATTTAAGAGAAAAAATACAACCTTAAAAATGAATTTAGGATTTTTAAACACATGTACCTTTTTACCTTTTAAATTCCTTCCTCTTCTTTCCTGACAATTTAAATCAATGTTCAAGCATTTTTTTTTTATCGTAAAGAATAATAAATACATTTTAATTTAATTCTTCATTTTAGCTTCTGTTTTCTCGACGAGGAATATTTGTGAAATATTTATTCAAACTTATTATGATTAAAATAAAAATAAAAATATTCTGGCGAATCTAGAAAATGTAAAATAAAATTTAAATCTAATTTCAAAGTCTTTTGAATTTCTTTTAAACATGTTGTTCTGGAAAATGTAGAAGAAATAATGATTTTTTAAAAATATAGCTTGGTCCAATTTGTTATATATTCTAACAAAGTTCAGATTGGATTTTAACCTAATTAAAACATGTCATCAAAATCAAAAAATTAATCTTAATGAGGAAAAATGACTAATGATGTTCCATAAATTCTTTTTTTAATTTTTTCAAAAAGATTCGAATTAGCTAGTTTTTGTCTTTATTTTTTGCGATTGAATTTAGAATTTTAAAGAGTAGAAATTGAAGATAAACTATGTTTCAAAATTTAATTTTAATTTTTTGCCTGTTTTCTCCTCTTTTAAACCCTTCAATTAAGTGTTTTTTTCATCATTTATTCTCTACAAAAAACCTGTAAAAGGAAAAAAAAGTAAGACGGAATGACAGACAGAAATACCCATTTATATATATATATATATATATATATATTAAAGGTAAATTGAGCAAATTGGCTTTTTCTGGCAATTTATTTATGTGTGTATCAAACTGGTAGCCCTTCGCATTAATCCGTACCCAAGAAGGATCTCTTGCTTTCAAAAAGGTTGGTGATCCCTGCACTAACACCTCTGCCACCTGGGGATAGGTTGATTGGCAACACTAAATGGGCCCTGGTGTGTGAATGTGAGTGTGAATATTGTCTGTCTATCTGTGTTGGCCCTGTGATGAGGTGGCGACTTGTCCAGGCCTATCGCCCGAATGCAGCTGATGTAGACTCCAGAATGCCCCGCGACCCCGAAAGGGACAATCGGTAGAAAATGGATGCATGGACGGATGGATGTCATTGGTGTGCACAAGAAAAGACGCAGCCTGCCAGTGGAAGTGGGTACGTCGTCACAACATTCGGTTTCAGTGAGCAAAGTATTTTTTTCGGCTTATGAATTATCCAGGGTGTACCCCGCCTTCCGTCCCAGTCCTGCTGGGGTAGGCTCCAGCAACCCCGCCACCCCGAGAAGGACAAGCGGTAGAAAATGAATGGATGGACTAATTTTTGGTGCATCATTAGTCAATAGTGTGTAAATAATAGGCTATATGTAATATATCAAGATATATTCATAAATTATATTACATTGATTTATTTTCACGTAAAACACCCTCATTTTTAAGGTGAGGTGACTTTTTTTTTGCAAAGTCGTAGTAGTAGCGACCTCCTTGTCCATTTACTTAATCCGGTCAATTTTAATTTGTTTTCACTGTATCGAACTGCGCATGCAAGTGATGTCGAGGCCACATTGGGGACTCTGCACGTTTATACTGGAGTCTGATAAAGATCACATTTTACTTGTAATCCTAATAGCCATCTAGAAAACAATTGGATGTAAAAAAATCCGATTTGGTCCTATTTAGCCTGCAGTGTTAATGTATTATTTCCTAAAGAAGCAGCTTTGCGTTAAATGTTAGCAAGCTTACATGCCAGCATTGATACAAGAAACATTAACACTGTGAAAATATAAAAACATCTGTGCGTGAATAAATACTTTTTGACCACATCCAACAATCCTGTTTATAAAAATGCTAACTGTGATCCTTTTCATCACAATAACCGTGTATTGACATTTATGACATCATGACAAAAAAATAATCAGGACTCCTCTTCCTCATATCCGGAAAATTGTAAAAAGCCGCTGCCTGACCGGGGCTCAGAAAATCTGTAGAGACTCCTCCCACCCCAACCAAGAACTGCTTTCACTGCTGGATTCTAGAAAGAGGTTCCGCAGCCTCCGTATCAGAACCTCCTCAGGCAATAAGACTCTTGAACGCATCATAATAATCCCCTCAACCCCCCCCCAAAACAGATTAACTCGCTGGAATGTAAAGAAAATATAACATAAATCCATAAACGTGGATGCATATGCAAAAGTGCAATATATTTATCTGTACAGTATTCTATTTATTTATATCTGCACCTTATTGCGCTTTTATCCTGCACTACAATGCAACGAAAGGAAAAGGGGCAAGAAAAAAGGCAATGTTTCAGATGAGACTCTTCCCTGTGGGCTCTGCCTCCGGAGGTGGCAGTGACAACTGCGCAGAGAATACAATGTAGTCAATTAGGCGGGCCTCGACATCTCGCGAACGCCCGGCGGGGGAATCAAGCCAGTACCGCGTAGCCCCCTTCACCCCTACATCCCCACATCCCCCACTTCCTTAAAGACTCTAAGCAACATTTTAGCACGCGAGGCACTTAGCGTCCACCGGCTAACAGTACTTATAGAACTAGACCAAAGAGTTCTGTTAGACTAAGTATGGATTTAATTAATGTTTTATTTTTTTCTGTTCCTTTCTGTTAATATTTATGATAGTTATTACTTCCAAGGTAAAAAGCAGAGGATTCAGTGTAATGCAGCCGGAGGGCTTTTCCCCCCTGACTTATTGTAAAGATACAATATATTAAAAATGACATATAATTATTAGGTATTGGAGTATGCTTTGTCACCTATAACACAAAGCTGTCAATGTTTTGTTCAAGTAGCTTACTGTATATTATACAGTGGCTGACAGCGGCAATGCACATAAATGTCCAAATAACACACAAAACCTTTAAAGGGGAACATTATCACAAGACCTATGTAAGGGTCAATATATACCTTGATGTTGCAGAAAAAAGACGATATATTTTTTTAACCGATTTCCGAATTCTAAATGGGTGAATTTTGGCGAATTAAACGCCTTTCTATTATTCGCACTCGGAACGATGACGTCACAAACACATTACAAACTCCAAGTCAAATCAGCTCAGTTATTTTCCGTTTTTTCGACTGTTTTCCGTACCTTGGAGACATCATGCCTCGTCGGTGTGTTGTCGGAGGGTGTAACAACACGATCAGGGACGGATTCAAGTTGTCTTACGTGGAGTGTGCATCGATTAGCACGGCATGCTAATCGATGCTAACATGCTATTTAGGCTAGCTGTATGTTCATTTGTAGCTATATTTGCATCCAGCCCTTCCCTCCACCCACATTTAATGCCAAACAAACACTTACCAATCAACAGATTTAAGTTGCTCCAGTGTCACAGGATGCGAAAGTCCCGATCGTTTGGTCTGGCGATGCTAAGTCAGACATGGCACAGAGATGTATGGATATTCTGCAGATGCATTTCCAACGAAAAAGTCAACGAAATCACAAAGGTGAGTTTTGTTGATGTTATTGACTTATGTGCTAATCAGACACATTTGGTCGCGGCATGACTGCCAGCTAACCGATGCTAACATGCTATTTAGGCTAGCTGTATGTACATTTGTAGCTATATTTGCATCCAGCGTTTCCCTCCACCCACATTTAATGCCAAACAAACACTTACCAATCGACGGATTTAAGTTGCTCCTGCACATTTTACCGGCGATGCCACGACAGACATGGCACAGAGATGTATGGATACCCTGCGACACTCAATCGTTGGTTAGAAGGCGATCGCGGAATAGCGTCAATAGCTATTCGCTTAATAGCTTCAGTTTCTTCTTCAATTTCGTTTTCGCTATCTGCCTCCATACTCCAACCATCCGTTTCAATGCATGCGTAATCTGTTGAATCGCTTAAGCCGCTGAAATCCGAGTCTGAATCCGAGCTGTTTGTTTGTATTGGCATCACTGGATGACGTCAAAGGAAAATGGACGGTGGCTTCACTGATAGCAAAAATCAGGCACTTTAAAGCCTTTTTTCGGGATATTCTATGATGGGTAAAATTTTGAAAAAAACTTCGAAAAATAAAATAAGCCACTGGGAAATGATTTTTATTGGTTTTAACACTTCTAAAATTATGATAATGTTCCCCTTTAACATATGAAATAATGTTGTCCAAAAAACAAAAGTTTTATAAATACCGAATATATACATTTTCTCTCCACCAACTTTCCTCTGGCATCCCCTAATGCCCGTGTGTCAAAGCCAAAGCCCACGGGCCAGATCCAAATATCATCTTTATGAATGATGATATTTGATTTGTATTACAACCGGCCCGCAGGCCACAGCCACCTACTGCTGTTTTAAACGCACCAATACTCCATCAGTAATGGCGCTAGGAACTTTCAAAATGTTCAAGTCATAAAAATGGGGTCCTACTGTAAATTTTTGGGGATCCCACCTTCTGTAAGCGTTTTGAAAACAAATGATAAATGATCCTGTTGTATCTCACATTCTATATTGTGTTTTGGAAAAAGGTTGTCATTAATTTATGCATCCATCCATTTTCTACCGCTTGTCCCTTTTGCGGTCACTGGGGTGGGTGGGAGGGTGCATTCGGGCGGAAGGCAGAGTACACCCTGGACAAGTGGCCACATCATCGCAGGGCCAACACAGATAGACAGACAACATTCACACTCACATTCACACACTAGGGACCATTTAGTGTTGCCAATCAACCTATCCCCAGGTGCATGTCTTTGGAAGTGGGAGGAAGCCGGAGTACCCGGAGGGAACCCACGCAGTCATGGGGAGGACATGTAAACTCCACACAGAAAGATCCCGAACCTGGGATTGAACCCAAGACTGTTCAGGACCTTCATATTGCGAGGCAGATGCACTAACCCCTCTCTCACCGTCCTGCCCTACTTAATTCATTTGAAAAATTAATACAAAAGAAAACAAATTGTTATGCATTTGTAAATGTATTCAGTTATAATTATTCATTCACTTTCTTCTTTTCCTTATGCATCTAAACTTTACCGCTGACGGTATTTTTTTTCAAAATTTTGATTGTAATTTTTTTTAGAGTGTGTTTTGACTTTATTTATGAGTTTTAATGCCATGGTTTTAATACTCCAACCCGCATGCACATAGATTTTCCTCCATGCGGCCCCTGAGCTAAAATGAGTTTGACACCCCTGCCCTAATGTATTTGTATATCTGGTGCCACTGGTTGGGCTTACATCCTAGTAGCATGCTCACTACGGAGGGCCAAATGGGACAAAACAAAATTAAAAATAAATCTTAAGACCACAGCTTAAATGTGACATTAATGCCTACTGAAACCCACTACTACCCACCACGCAGTCTGATGGTTTATATATCAATGATGAAATATTAACATTGTACTAAATTACGATTTTAAATTTCCCGGGAGCTTTGTCTTCGAAACGTTGTGTAATGATGACGTGTACGCAAGACGTCACAGGTTTTTAGGAAGTATGAACGCTGCGCACACAGACAGCTAAATGTCGTCTAATTACACAGTATTTTTGAGATCTGTGTTGCTGAACCTTTTGCAATTTGTTTAATTAATATTGGAGAGGTCACAGTAGAAAGAGAGAGTTGGGAAGCTTTAGCCTTTAGCCACACAAACACACGGTGATTCCTTGTTTAAAATTCCTGGAGGTGAAACTTTCCTATGGATCAGAGCACAGTCATGGATCCCGACCACATGTCAACCAGCTGGTTTCGGTGAGAAAATTGTGGTTAGAAAGTCAGTTCTTACTGGAGAAAAGCTGAGCTTGTGCCGTCCATAGCTGCCGTCGACTCCTCTGGGACACTGCGCGTCAAGACACCCGTGGAGACACCCTTCCGACTATCAGGTACTATTAAACTCACTAAAACACTAGCAACACAATAGAAAGATAAGGGATTTCCCAGAATTAACTTAGTAAATGTCTCTAAAGACATCGGAATCCGTCCCAATGCAATCGCGTTTTGTTTTTTGTTTTTCCTAGTCCATTGCTATCAATATCCTCGAACACAAATCTTTCAGCCTCGTTCAAATTAACGGGTAAATTGTCGTTTTTTCGGTCCGCATAGCACTTTTTGTTGGAGGCTCCCATTATAAACAATGTGAATATGTGAGGAGCCATCAACATGTGACGTCATCGTCTGCGACTTCCGGTAGAGGCAGGGATTTTCTTTAGCACCGAAAGTTGCGAACTTTATCGTGGATGTTCTCTACTAAATCCTTTCAGCAAAAATGTGTCAATATCGCGAAATGATCAAGTATGACACAAAGAATGGACCTGCTATCCCCGTTTGAATAAGAAAATCTCATTTCCGTAGGCCTTTAATTAATTAATGGTAAATGGGTTGTACTTGTATAGCGCTTTTCTACCCCTTTTTAAGGAGCCCAAAGCGCTTTGACACTATTTCCACATTTGCCCATTCACACACACATTCACACACTGATGGCGGGAGCTGCCATGCAAGGCGCTAACCAGGACCCATCAGGAGCAAGGGTGAAGTGTCTTGCCCAAGGACACAACGGATGTGACTAGGATGGTAGAAGGTGGGGATTGAACCAGTAACCCTCAGATTACTGGCACAGCCACTCTACCAACTTCGCCACGCCGTCCCCATGGCCCTAATTAAGTCAATATTTAAGTCATGAATTTTTTTATTTATTTTTATCAGTAATTAAACGTTAGATAATGGAAACATGAAATAATTAAATGTGTTCATTCAAAGTTGGATATAACACGACACAATATAACGCAATATTCTAACGAGCTAATATTGCATCTTAGCCAGCTCACCGTAGCTTGTAGGCCGTTTAGGGTTGCTACTTACTGGGTTATATAGCTCAACAAGGCTAATGCTAGCGAGTGTTTCCACGGCATCTGAAATAACGAAGTTACCCTGCTTTAACTGGTGGAGTCGTCCCCTCTTGCAGGGGCAACCTCTAAATGGGGTGCAAGAAGAACACAAGATTACACCCACGTTTTTTCCTTCACCGAGTCGAGTGATCATTGTCTTCGGAACTTGGCTAGCTGAAAGTGAAACAGTGAAACAAAGAGAGCAATTTGGAGAAGGGCTGAAGAAGGCTATAAAATATTTTGAATCACACAAAATAGACAAATAGCTCTTCGCTTTGACGGGGGACAAGCCAACAGCAGCGTGAATGAGCAGAAAAAAAAGAGGGTAAAACATAAGAAACAAGGACTCTATATAACGCGATCTCGGGAATAATGTGATGAGTATTTTGCATTAATTGAACTTTAAATGTAATTAATGAAATTAATACATTTAATTTTACATTAAATTAATGAAACATTTGATAACATATTTATGTATTTGATTACAATTATAATAAATCAATGACACATCTAAGTATGTGAATAAATATGTATTTAATTTTGTCCCATTAAGTCCTCCACACAGTTTAATCATACAAACGTTTGGTTTCCGTGTAATGCATGTGTTGCACCGTGGCAGAGTAGCCGTGCCAAAAACTTGAGGGTTCCACCAAATGATAATATAAATACATTTCATAAAGTCAAATTTAAACAAGGCAACAAGAGAATTATCCTACACTTCTCTTTTGTAAAGTAAATCTGAACAGCTGATATGGGCATCTACATCAACTATATGATTTAGATGAGAAGCTGGACAGGACAAAAAAAAAAAGACAAAAAAAAATAAAAATTGAGGGTTCCAGGTTCGTTCTCCACTTCTGCCGTTGTGTTCTTGGGCAGGACACTTTTTGCCCTCCTAGTGTCGCCCACACTGGATTAAATGTCAATAAGATGTAGATAATGGGTTTTACAACAAACCCTGTTTCCAAATGAGTTGGGAAATTGTGTTAGATGTAAATATAAACAGAATAAAATGATTTGCAAATCATTTTCAAACCATATTCAGTTGAATATGCTACAAAGACAACATATTTGATGTTCAAACTGATAAACGTTTTTTTTTTGCAAATAATCATTAACTTTAGAATTTGATGCCAGCAACACGTGACAAAGAAGTTGGGAAAGGTGGCAATAAATACTAATAAAGTTGAGAAATTCTCATCAAACACTTATGTGCAGGCTAATTGGGAACAGGTGGGTGCCATGATTGGGTATAAAAGCAGCGTCCATGAAATGCTAAGTAATTCACAAACAAGGATGGGGCAAGGGTCAACAATTTGTAAGCAAATTGTCGAACAGTTTTAGAACAACATCTCTCAACGAGCTATTGCAAGGAATTTAGGGATTTTACCATCTACAGTCTGTAAAATCATCAAAAGGTTCAGAGAATCTGGAGAAATCACTGCAAGTAAGCGATGATATTACGGACTTTTGATCCCTCAGGCGGTACTGCATCAACAAACGACATCAGTGTGTAAAAGATATCACCACATGGGCTCAGGAACACTTCATTAAACCACTGTCAGTAACTACAGTTGGGTGCTACATCTGTAAGTGCAAGTTAAAACTCTACTATGCAAAGCAAAACCCATTTATCAACAACACCAAGGAACGTCGCTGGCTTCGCTGGGCCCGAGCTCATCTAAGATGGACTGATGCAAAGTGGAAAATTGTTCTGTGGCCTGACGAGTCCACATTTCCATTTATATTTGGAAACTGTGGACGTGGTGTCCTCCAGAACAAAGAAGAAAATAACCATCCGGATTGTTATATGCGCGAAGTTCAAAAGCCAGCATCTGTGATGGTATGGGGGTGTATTAGTGCCCAAGGCATGGGTAACTTACACATCTGTGAAGGCACCATTAATGCTGAAAGGTCCATACAGGTTTTGGAGCAACATATGTTGTCATCCAAGCAGCGTTATCATGGATGCCCCTGCTTATTTCAGCAAGACAATGCCAAGCCACGTGTTACAACAGCGTGTCCTCGTAGTAAAAGAGTACGGGTTTTTTCCTGGCCCGCCTGCAGTCCAGACCTGTCTCCCATCGAAAATGTGTGGCGCATTATGAAGCGTAAAATACGACAGCGGAGAACCCGGACTTTTGAACGACTAAAGCTCTACATAAAACAAAAATGGGAAAAAATTCCACTTTCAAAGCTTCAACAATTAGTTTCCTCAGTTCCCAAATGTTTATTGAGTGTTGTTAAAAGAAAAGGTAATGTAACACAGTGGTGAACATGCCCTTTCCCAACTACTTTGGCACGTGTTGCAGCCATTAAATTCTGAGTTAATTATTATTTGCAAAAAAAAAAAAAAAGTGTATGAGTTTGAACATCAAATATGTTGTCTTTGTAGTGCATTCAACTGAATATGGGTTGAAAAGGATTTGCAAATCATTGTATTCCGTTTATATTTACATCTAACACAATTTCCCAACTCGTATGGAAACGGGGTTTGTATTTAAAGCACTTTGAGTCACTAGAGAAAAGCGCTATATAAATATAATTCACTTCACCTTGCTTTTGGACGTTTGTCTGAGTTTTGGACTTGCGTGGAGTCGTGTGTTGTATTTTGTGACGTTACATGTTTTTTTTGGCGGTTTGCGTGTGTTTTGACCATTTCTGCTCGTTTGCCCCTGTTGGCCACCGTAATATTGGCCTACATTTTAGCGTTTTTAGTTCACAAAATATATGTATGCTGCGATGACTAGACGATGTTTGGATACCCTTGCTGTAATGTATTGAGTCAGTGGTCACAACATTAGGTACAGGTGATGCAATAAGATCAAACAGAGAAGCTACAGTATTGTACTTCTCTCTCAAGGCTTTGAGGCGCGTTCACGCGTCCCTAGACCCTCCCTTCATACACGCCCCATCCACGCCAAAACCCTGACAGTAACTTGGCATTAAAACAAAGAAGATTGAAACCGAAAAAAAAAAAAATTGAAACGAAAACCAGTGAGACTGGGGGGTGGAAATAGAGTGTAAAAACACACACACTGAAAAAAGATGGACATGAAGAAGAATTCTAAAGACTGATGTTGAAACTGACATTATTCAATGCCAATACTTTTATTTTCAGTGTCAATACAACTTTTATTACAATGCCAAATTTTATTTTCAATGCCAAAAATAATAATTACAATGCCAAATTTTATTTTCGATGCCAACTATTAATGTCAGGGTTCTGTCTCCATAACCAAGTAGCTGTTCACGCGCAGAGGGGGCTGCATGTATGCTTGCTAAGGGCTCCGCTCTTATGTATGTAGCCACTGTGTTGCCACGGTGATGCACCAGAAATAGTTTTAATAATCCACGCATATGCCATTATTTTAACCTCTCAAACTCTGGGCTTCACATTATGGTGAGAAAAAGACAGAGTATTCCAAATTAATAATGTTGGTCTCTGTATCTACAAATTCTCCATCAGTAAATTAAAGACTTGTTTGTTCATTGGCGGGGTTGTGCTGGGTTTGAATAATTGGACCAGTGCAAGACGCTGGACTTTAGTGGCGTGCTAAACCCCACCAAATTAATACATCAAATAAGGAACTACAGTCGACGTCTGTCTCTTCGCAGACTTTTTTTTAAAGGTTATTATCGTACTTTTAAAGCATAAAAATGGCTGAATAACTAAAAAAAACTATCTTTATTGCAGCCACTGATTGGCTCAACCTCAAGCAACATCTCTAGATTAGATTAAATGAGTGTAAAAGTGGTTATGAGGGTGTTATTTAAAGTTTACATCAGTGGTTCTCAACCTTTTTTCAGTGATGTACCCCCTATGAAATTTTTTTTAATTCAAGTACCCCCTAATCAGAGCAAAGCATTTTGGGTTGACAAAAAGAGATAAAGAAGTAAAATACAGCACTATGTCATCAGTTTCTGATTTAATAAATTGTATAACAGTGCAAAATATTGCTCATTTGAAGTGGTCTTTCTTGAACTATTTGGAAAAAAGGATATAAAAATAACTAAAGAAAAATATGCGATGTGGTGGCGACTTGTCCAGGGTGTTGCCCACCTCCCGCCCGATTGTAGCTGAGATAGGCACCAGTGCCCCCTGCGATGGATGGATTGTTGAAAAATAAACAAATGATTCAATTATAAATAAAGATTTCTACACATAGAAGTTATCATCAACTTAAAGGGCCCTCTTTGGGGATTGTAATAGAGATCCATCTGGATTCATGAACTTAATTCTAAACATTTCTTCACAAAAAAAGACATCTTTAACATTAATATTTATGGAACATGTACACAAAAAATCCAGCTGTCAACATTGAATATTGCATTGTTGCATTTCTTTTCACAGTTTATGAACTTACATTCATATTTTGTTGAAGTATTATTCAATAAATATATTTATAAACGATTTCTGAATTGTTGCTATTTTTAGAACATTTAAAAAAAAATATCACGTACAGTACCCTTTGGCATACCTTCAAGTACCTCCAGGGGTACGCGTACCCCCATTTGAGAACCACTGGTCGAGAGGGCTCTCATAATGTTGATGATTCTTGGTGTACATGGATACTCTTTGTATCAGAAAAGATTACAAACTTTCTGTCTTTATAATTTCGTTTTTTATTGCCTTATGTTTTAGCTGACGAATCTCCATTTAGGTGGATACATTTGCATAGCATGTGAATTGATATTGCAATTATCGTTTTAAATAAAAATGAGAGAAAAACTGAGATTGATAGACACACTTTGATAAACTCACAGACTTGACTGGCTTGGCTCGCTTGCTTAGATGCTAACATGAAAACAAGAGAGGGTAACGTCTTTCCCCATTAAGAAATGACATACATTAATATGAACGTATATAAACATAAGCTGTGCTCTCTTAGAATAGACTGATCATTAAAGACTCAGAGGAAAAGAGACAGTTTTTACGGTGTCTTGAGATTGCTTTATTTGTTTTATTTGTTATGCACTTTTCATTTTAATACATGTAAAGTGCTACAGTACAAACCAACATTAAACACAATAAAAGCTTAACCATTAAAACGGATAAAAGACAAAAACTAAAAAACTATCAGCGAAGCATAAGAAACACAAAACATACACAATTGTGTTTTCTAAGAGTGTGTCTATGTATTTTATTTACATAAAATAACTCTTCGTCAAAATATTTCAGCGTGTATATAATTTAAGCTTATTCAACAATACCGCCATAATAATGATAACCGTGATAAATTAGATCACAATTACAAACCCCGTTTCCATAAGAGTTGGGAAACTGTGTTAGATGTGAATATAAACGGAATACAATGATGTGCAAATCCTTTTCGACCCATATTCAATTGAATGCACTACAAAGACTAGATATTTGATGTTCAAACTTATAAACTTTATCTTTTTTTGCAAATAATAATTAATTGTTGATAAATGGCTTTTGCTTTTCAAAGTAGAGCTTTAACTTGCACTTACAGATGTAGCGACAAACTGTATTTAGTGACAGTGGTTTTCTGAAGTGTTCCTGAGCCCATGTGGTGATATCCTTTAGAGATTGATGTCGGTTTTTGATACAGTGCTGTTTGAGGGATCGAAGGTCACGGTCATTCAATGTTGGTTTCCCGCCATGCCGCGTACGTGGAGTGATTTCTCTAGATTCTCTTAACCTTTTGATGATGTTATGGACCGTAGATGTTGAAATCCCTAAATTTCCTGCAATTGCACTTTGAGAAACGTTGTTCTTAACCTGTTTGACTATTTGCTCACACAGTTGTGGACAAAGGGGTCTACCTCGCCCCATCCTTTCTTGTAAAAGACTGAGCATTTTTTGGCAAGCTGTTTTTATACCCAACCATGGCACCCACCTGTTCCCAATTAGCCTGCACATATGTGGGATGTTCCAAATAAGTGTTTGATGAGCATTCCTTTATCAGTATTTTTTTTGCCACCTTTCCCAACTTCTTTGTCACATGTTGCTGGCATCAAATTCTAAAGTTAATGATTATTTGCACAAAAAAAAACATGTTTATCAGTTTTGAACATCAAATATGAATATGGGTTGAAAATGATTTGCAAATCATTGTATTCCGTTTATATTTACATCCAACACAATTTCCCAACTCATATGGAAACGGGGTTTGTATAGTGATTTTATATTGTTACATCCCAGTATAGCTCGGTTGGTAGAGTGGCCAACTTGAGGGTACCAGGTTCGAACACCCGCTTCCGCCATCCTAGTCACTGCCGTTGTGTCCTTGGGCAAGACGCTTTACCCACCTGCTCCCAGTGCCACCCACACTGGTTTAAATATTACTTAGACATTGAGTTTCACTATGTAAAAGCTCTATATAAATTTAATTCCCTTCACTTCACAAATGCAAGCACATTACCCACTGTACTGGGTTTACAAGGGTAAACTAGTCTTTGGGTTTTGGTATCTTCTAGAAAGGTTAGTTGTTTAGTACCGTATGACACAAGGTCAGTGATGAATGAATATGTTAGTCCACATTGTGACGCCGTCAGGCGCATATTAAACGTTCATCTTTTTCCCCGAGCCGCTGGCATTTATGTCACCTGAGTGATAAATGGCCGTGACATTTGCGACACAAAAACACAAACACTGTCGCTCATATTTGCTAAGTCAGCGGGCAACGCAGACTGTTTGCTGCTTGTTAATTAATTGGGGGCGACCTGGTAATCCGCAGACGCTCTGATGTGGCCGGCGGCAGGCTAATGGACTCCTGATCTGACACAAAGACGTCTTTAGTCACACCTGAATCCTCCTGGTGTGCTCGCTGCGATGCTGTTCTTTGTTTCACGCAGAGTTTAACTCAAACTGATCTCTCAGCGTCCCTCGGCTCCGTTTGACCCGTTTGAACCTGCACCTGCTGGTGTGGCCTCAGACCTCTTGTGTTTGAAGCTGCATCAGTGAGGAGAAAGTCTTCCTCTCCGAAAAACCGGGTCAGAACATTCGTCATGTGGCTTAGCTTGTCACACCGAATATTTGGTGGCAAGTACAAATCCTGTTTCCATATGAGTTGGGAAATTGTGTTTGATGTAAATATAAACAGAATAGAATGATTTGCAAATCCTTTTCAACCCATATTCAATTGAATGCACTAAAAAGAGAAGATATTTGATGTTCAAAGTCATAAACTTTATTTTTTTTTTGCAAATAATAATTAACCTAGAATTTCATGGCTGCAACACGTGCCAAAGTAGTTGGGAAAGGGCATGTTCACCACTACGTTACATAACATTTTGTTTTAACAACACTCAATAAACGTTTGGGAAATGAGGAAACTAATTGTTGAAGCTTTGAAAGTGGAATTCTTTCCCATTATTGTTTTACGTAGAGCTTCAGTCGTTCAACAGTCGTATTTTACGCTTCATAATGCGCCACACATTTTCAATGGGAGACAGGTCTGTACAGCAGGCGGGCCAGGAAAGTACCCGCACTGTTTTACTACGAGGACACGCTGTTGTAACACGTGGCTTGGCATTGTCTTGCTGAAATAAGCAGGGGTGTCCATGATAACGTTGCTTGGATGACAACATATGTTGCTCCAAAACCTGTATGGACCTTTCAGCATTAATGGTGCCTTCACAGATGTGTAAGTTACCCATGCCTTGGGCACTAATACACCCCCATACCATCACAGATGCTGGCTTTTGAACTTAGCGCCTATAACAATCCGGATGGTTATTTTCCTCCTTGTTTTGGAGGACACCACGTCCACAGTTTCCAAATATAATTTGAAATGTGGACTCGTCAGACCACAGAGCACTTTTCCACTTTGCATCAGTCCATCTTATATGAGTTCGGGCCCAGCGAAGCCAGTGGCGTTCCTTGGTGTTGTTGATAAATGACTTCCGCTTTGCATAGTAGAGTTTTAATTTGCATTTACAGATGTAGCGACCAACTGTTGTTACTGACAGTGGTTTTATGAAGTGTTCCTGAGCCAACGTGGTGATATCCTTTACACACTGATGTCGGTTTTTGATGCAGTACCGCCTGAGGGACCAAAAGTCCGTAATATCATCGCTTACGTGCAGTGATTTCTCCAGATTCTCTGAACCTTTTGATGATTTTACGGACCATAGATGGTAAAGTCCCTAAATTCCTTGCAATAGCTCGTTGAGAAATGTTGTTCTAAAACTGTTCGACAATTTGCTTACAAGTTGGTGACCCTCACCCCATCCTTGTTTGTGAATTACTTAGCATTTCATGGAAGCTGCTTTTATACCCAATCATGGCACCCACCTGTTCCCAATTAGCCTGCACACCTGTGGGATGTTCCAAATAAGTGTTTGATGAGCATTCCTCAACATTATCAGTATATTTTGCCCCCCAAAAAATGTTTATCAGTTTTAACTTCAAAAATGTTGTTTTTGTAGCATATTCAACTGATTATGGGTTGAAAATGATTTGCAAATCATTGTATTCTGTTTATATTTACATCTAACACAATTTCCCAACTCATATGGAAACGGGGTTTGTAAAAAGAACCGTCTGCTTCCAGTCACTGCTGTCCTCCTTTAGACCGAAACAACCTTGTGAGTCCGTCTCTCGACGTGTCCTGACTACGCTGGACAGACTCAAATAATCGGGTCCGCGCTGTAAATAATTCACACGCTGGCCAGCGGGCCGATGCGACGTCAGAAGGAGTTTAAATGTGGGATTTAAACATGCAGAGGAGTGCGGGTGTGCTGGGTACTAACACAATCACTTCATTCTTTATTCGTTTTTGTTGGCGCTAACGCAATGAGACGCTTACATTAGCTGTGGTATGTTTGACTGGGAATTGTCACAATGTCCCACTGTTACACTTCCACTAGGCTGAAGTTAATTGAAATAAACAACATGTTTTTTTAAGGTTTTAACCTTTTTAAAATTGTATTGCTTGCAATTGAGCTTGTATTTTTCAGAGCGCTTCCCTTTTCCCACATTTTGTCATGTTACAGCCGTGTTTCAAAATGTATTAAATTAATTTTGTCCTCAAAATTCTCCATGCAATACCCCATAATGGCAATGTGAGAGTTTTAACTTTTTTTTGTGTGCACATTTATAAAAAATAGAACTAATTAAACAATTCCTTGTACATAAGTACCGTATTTTTTGGATCATAAGTCGCTCCGAAATATACGTTGCACCGGCCGATAATGCATAATAAAGAAGGACAAAAACATATATTAGATGCACTAGAGCAGGGGTTCTTAACCTTGTCGGAGGTATCAAAACCTACCAGTTTCATATGCGCATTCACCAAACCCTTCTTTAGTGAAACATTTTTTTTTTTTTTTTTTCAAATTCAAGACAAGTATATCAGTTATGTTTTTGGTAACACTTTAGTATGGGGAACATATTCTAATTAACAGATAATTAATTTAAGAGTTATTTGGACACTAGGGTAACATATTCTAAATAACAAAGACTTAATTTAAAGTTATTTGGTTAGGGTTAGGGTCAGGGTTAGAGGGTTAGGGTTATAATAAGGCCATGCCGAGAATAAGACTTTAATAAGTACTTGATGACTAGTTAAGAGCCAATATGTTACTAATTTGTATGTTAATAAGCAACTAATTAGCGGTGAATATGTTCCCCATACTAAAGTGTTACCATGTTTTTTTACTGGAGCAGAAAATGAACAGTGCATGAACGTCACCTTGTTCAAACAACAAAACCAACACAGTGCATAAACTCACAACAAATTACACACCTGCACATCAGTGTGACTTCTGCTGTTACCGTATCCGTAATACGCTGATAGGGAGAAGTTTTTATTTACACGATGAGTCGGGTGTTTGACCTCCGCTTAACCCCTGAGGCCGACTCACCGAACCCCTAGTGTTCGATCGAACCCAGGTTAAGAACCACTGCACTAGAATATAAATTGCATTTTTGGGGGAAATTTATTTGATAAAATCCAACACCAACAATAGACATTTGAAAGGCAATTTAAAATAAATAAAGAATAGTGAACAACAGGCTGAATAAGTGTACGTTATATGACGCATAAATAACCAACAGAGAAGGTGCCTGCTATGTTAACGTAACATATTATGGTAAGAGTCATTCAAATAACTATAACATATAGAACATGCTATACGTTTACCAAACAATGTGTAACTCCTATTTGATAAATCCCATGAAATCTTCTTCCTCGATGTCGCTTTTAAACAACTCTGCCAACTCCAAAGGTATGCACCGCTTCCTCTTGTCGTTCTCTGCTGCATATTTCACTACGTCCAGCTTGTAATCTGCAGTACATGATTTCCTTTTCGGTGCCATTTTTGTTCAGCCCTTCTCAGTTTTTATAAGTTATCGCCAATGATGAAATGATCCATTTTAATAGCTATGGCAGTAGCATATAGCATATAGCAGTTAACATTCTATGACCCACAATGCACTTCTGCCATGACCCTCCCCCGCTGAATTCTTATTGGTTGACGTGTGTGTGACGATTGCTGACATTTTCTTCGTCTCTTCCGCGAATTAGATAAATAATATTATTTGATATTTCACGGTAATGTGTTAATAATTTCACACATAAGTCGCTTCGAAATATATGTCGCACCCCTGGCCAAACTATGATAAAAAATACGGTACTCACAGCCTGACAACCTGGATGAAAACCAATGTTTCCCATCCAATATGGTAGGACAAACTTGTGGCATTGATTGATTGATTGAAACTTTTATTAGTAGATTGCACAGTACAGTACATATTCTGTACAATTGACCACTAAATGGTAACACCCGAATAATTTTTTTATTTTGTTTAAGTTGGGGTCCACGTTAATCAATTCATGGCATCATGTGTGCAACATCACAGAGGCCACCACAGTGTATATGGGTGTTGAAATTATGTTTTTGTTTTGGTTGCATGTCGATGCATGGTGCAATCTTGTGTGCACAATGTATATTATTGGTTGGTTATTATTATTTTTTTGTTGTTGATTTATCAATCAATCAAAGTTCACTTATATGGTGTCATGAAGTGGGGGTGACGAACCCCAAGAGGCAGAGATGGCAGGCTTGGTACAATAAAACACGGTTTTAATGTTAAAAAAAATGCAAGGAAAACACAAACCAGGAAACAGCAAACAGGGCAGATGAGTGGTCCACAATGGGTCCTGACTTTGGACAGCTAGGGCCTCATCTGTGGTCACCGAATCTGTGCCCCCCTCTCCACCAAGGAGAAGGGGGCAGAGCAGAAAATAAACGGCACATCAACTGGTCTAAAAGGGGGGTCTATTTAAAGGCTAGAGTATACAAATGACTTTTAAGATGGGATCTAAATACTTCTACTGAGGTATCATCTCAAACTGTTACCGGGAGGGCATTCCAGACTACTGGAGCTCGAAGAGAAAACGCTCTAAAGCCCGCAGACTTTTTTTGGGCTCTAGGAATCACTAATAAGCCAGAGTTCTTTGAACGCAGATTTCTTGCCGGGACATATGGTACAATACAATCGGCAAGATAGGATGGAGCGAGACTGTGTAGTATTTTATACGTAAGTAGTAAAACCTTAAAGGCCTACTGAAACCCACTACTACCGACCACAGAGTCTGATAGTTTATATATCAATGATGAAATATTAACATTGCAACATATAAATTGCAATTTTAAATTTCCCGCGAAGTATCCTGTTGAAAACGTCGCGGAATGATGACGCGTATGATGACGCGTGCTCGTGACGTCACCGGTTGTAGCGAACATGTTCTTCCAGCACAGCTTTAATCACATAATTACACAGTATTTTGGACATCTGTGTTGCTGAATCTTTTGCAATTTGTTCAATTAATAATGGAGAAGTCTAAGAAAAAATATGTAGGTGGGAAGCGGTGTATTGCAGCTGCCTTTAGCAACACAAACACAGCCAGTGTTTCCTTGTTTACATTCCCGAAGGTGAAGCTTTACTATGGAACAGAGAGGTCACGCGAACATGGTTCCCGACCACATGTCAACCGGCAGGTTTCGGTGAGAAAATTGTGGTAATAAGCCGGCTCTTACTGTAGACATGAGTGGAGCTTGCGTCCTCCTGCAGCTGCGGACTCTCTTACCTCCTCCCACCGGAGACACTGGCGGTCACCACACCCGTGGCCACACCCCTCCGACTTTTAGGTACCATATAATCTCACTAAAACACTAGTAACACAATAAGCAGATAAGGAATTTTCCAGAATTATCCTAGTAAATGTGTTTAATAACATCTGAATCGCTCCCACTGCGCTCGCCTTTTTTTTGTTTTGTTTTCCTAGTCCTTCACTCTCACTATCCTCATCCACAAATCTTTCATCGTCGCTGAAATTAATGGGAAAATCGTCGCTTTCTCGGTCCGAATCGCTCTCGCTACTGGGGGCTATGATTGTAAACAATGTGAAGATGTGAGGAGCTCTACAACCCGTGACGTCACGCGCACATTGCCTGCTACTTCTGGTACAGGCAAGGCTTTTTATTTAGCGACCAAAAGTTGCGAACTTTATCGTCGATGTTCTCTACTAAATCCTTTCAGCAAAAATATGGCAATATCGCGAAATGATCAAGTATGACACATAGAATGGACCTGCTATCCCCGTTTAAATAAAAAAAAATCTCATTTCAGTAGGCCTTTAAAGTCACATTTTAAGGGAACAGGAAGCCAGTGCAGGTGAGCCAGTATAAGCATAATATGATCAAAGTTTCTTGTTCTTGTTTTACTTGTGTGACTTTGTGTAGAAGTGGCACTGCAGGAGTGGCAGCTGGTTGCATCAGCTCTGCTCTTTTAACGTCTTTAATGTGCTTTGTGTTATTGGATGTTTCCCTCCTTACACACATGTTTATTTGTGCTACAGCAATGAGTTTTTCCCCCTGGGCCTCAGTTTGGACCCCTTCTTCAGGGGCCAAGGCTTAGACTTAATTTCCCCCCATCCCCCTTTTTTTTAAGGGGCACCGGAAGTTGGTAGACTTGTCAGCTTTTTGCTCCCCTGTAATGTTTATCTGATCTTGACTGGGGATAGGTTGATTGGCAACACTAAATGGGCCCTGGTGTGTGAATGTGAGTGTGAATGTTGTCTGTCTATCTGTGTTGGCCCTGGGATGAGGTGGCGACTTGTCCAGGGCGTACGCCACATTCCGCCCGATTGTAGCTGAGATAGGCGCCAGCACCCCCCGCTAACCCCAAAAGGGAATAAGCGGTAGAAAATGGATGAATGGGATGGATGAATGGGATTGTCCTGAAAATCTTAATTTCCCCTCGGGGATTAATAAAGTACATCTGATTTTGATCAAACACAAAAAGACTTGAGGCTGTAATTGCTGCCAAAGGTGCATTGATAAAGTGATTAGCAAAGCCTGTGTATACTTATGCTTGTGTTTAAAAAAAAAAAAAAAAAAAAAATATATATATATATATATATATATATATATATTCGAAAACAATAAAAGAAAACCTTTTCACAATGTTATTTTGTGGTGTTGTGTGTAGAATTTTGAGGACAGAATTGATTGCAATTTGCAATAAGGCTGTAACATAACAAGATGTAAAAAAAAGTGAATTGCTGTGAATACTTTCCAGATGCACTATATTTGACTTTTTCAACCGATTTGGGATCCGCTGATGAGCTACTGAGCCCAGCCGAGCTTTACTGCAGCTGTGTCCCAGTGTTTACATGGCTATCCATCCATCCATTTTCTACCGCTTATTCCCTTTCGGGGTCGCGGGGGGCGCTGGCGCCTATCTCAGCTACAATCGGGCGGAAGGCAGGGTACACCCTGGACAAGTCGCCACCTCATCGCAGGGCCAACACAGATAGACAGACAACATTCACACTCACATTCACACACTAGGGCCAATTTAGTGTTGCCAATCAACCTATCCCCATGGCTAAAGATTGTAATTTCTTGCAAGATACCTTCAAAAGAAATGTACATTTCCATATTCCTTGTTGCACACATGCAGGAGTTTCACCAATTCCAGGACGGGGTGTGTCTTGCCAGAACACCGGCTAGAATATGCCAGCAAGATGAAACGACCACAGTGTGAAGCCGCTTCTAAGATACACATTTTCACCACTATGGTGGAAAAATAAACCAGGTTTCCTGTAAGCATTTTCACTGGAAGACTAGAGGAAAAGTAATGTCTAAGCATGCTACGACTCAAGAAGCTAACTGCTAAAGCGTCAGTATGAAGTAGGGGTGATCGATCCAGATGTCGATACTATTGATACCAAATATAGTATTAATATATAATGTGATATTTTTCCTTTTGTTGTTCTCAATAAATAGTAAATGGGTTGTACTTGCATCGCGCTTTTCTACCTTCAAGGTACTCAAAGCGCTTTGACACTATTTCCACATTCACCACACACATTCACACACGGATGGCGGGAACTGCCATTTAAGGCCCTCACCACGATCCATTAGGATCAAAGGTGAAGTGTCTTGCTCAAGGACTCAATGGACGTGACTAGGATGGCAAAAGCTGAGGATCGAATCAGGAACCCTCAAGTTTCTGGCACGGCCGCTCTACCAACCGAGTAGTATACTACAATTATTATTACAAAATAACTGTTTTGGTTGTTTTTGTTTACAAACTCAGCAAGTAAGTATCTGGATACAGGAAGGAGGGCAAATTTAAATAGGAGCTAATAGTAGTTTTGTTTAGTCAATGTCCATTAGCTACTTTAATTTGTTTAAAAAGTTGTATTTATCCTTCAATACCACAGATTAAACCAGACCTATGTAAGCGTCAATATATACCTTGATGTTGCAGAAAAAAGACCAAATGTTTTTTTAACCGATTTCCGAACTCTAACAGGGTGAATTTGGCGATCCAAACACCTTTCAATTGTTCGCTGTCGGAGCGATGACCTTTCACCCGTGACGTCACGACGGGAAGCAATCCACCATTTTCGCAAACACATTACACACACAAGTCAAATTAGCTCGGTTATTTTCCGTTTTTTCGACTGTTTTCCGTACCTTGGAGACATCATGCCTCGTCGGTGTGTTGTTGGAGGGTGTAAAAACACGATCAGGGACAGATTCAAGTTGATTTACATGGAGTGTGCATCGATTAGCACGGCATGCTTAGGCTAGCTGTATGTAAATATTGTATCGTTATGCCTCATTTGAAGCTATATTTGCATCCAGCCTTTCCCTCCACCCACATTTAACGCCAAACAAACACTTACCAATCGACAGATTTAAGTTGCACCAGTGTCAAAAAAACCCAAAATACCCTCGTTTAGTCTGCACATTTTACCGGCGGTGCTGCAACAGACATGGCACAGAGATGTGTGGATATCCTGCGACACTCAAAGCAGATGCATTTCCAACGATAAAGTCAACAAAATCACAAAGGTGAGTTTTGTTGATGTTATTGACTTATGTGCTAATCAGACATTTTTGGTCGCGGCATGACTGCCTGCTAATCGATGCTAACATGCTATTTAGGCTATCTGTATGTACATTTGTAGCTATATTTGCATCCAGCCTTTCCCTCAACCCACATTTAATGCCAAACAAACACTTACCAATCGACGGATTTAAGTTGCGCCAGTGGTCTGGTCAAAAGATGCAATCGTTGGTTAGAAGGCGATCGCCGAATAACTTCAATAGCTATTCACTCAACAACTTCAGTTTCTTCTTCAATTTCGTTTTTGCTATCTGCCTCCACACTCGAACCATCCATTTCAATACATGCATAATATGTTGAATCGCTTAAGCCGCTGAAATCCGAGTCTGAATCCAAGCTAATGTCGCTATATCTTGCTGTGCTATCCGCTATGTTTGTTTGTATTGGCGTCACTATGTGACGTCACAGGATAATGGACGGTCGATTTACAGATAGCAAAAATCAGGCACTTTAAAGCCTTTTTCCGGGATATTCCATGATGGGGAAAATTTTGAAAAAAACTTTGAAAAATAAAATAAGCCACTGGGAACTGAATTTTATTGGTTTTAACATTTCTGAAGTTGTGATAATGTTCCCTTATAAATACATCACCTGGTTGACAACAATATAGCAAATTTTAAATTTGATAAAATGAGCTTTATAGTTACTATGAAACATTTTCAGTGCTATAATCTTTAGCAGTGATTCTCAAACTGTGACATGAGTGACATCTAGTGGTACATCAAAGCATCACTTGATTAAAATACAGTGTTTTATTTTCCTATATTCAAACAGTCGCATTGTGTTTGAATATTAAGTGTGTGTAATGTTACAGTGGCCAAAATATTAAACAAACAAAATATAACCTCTGCCGCGTTTTAATCAATACTTAGGCCTACTAAGATACTTTATTTGAATGTTGGTCACTGTGTTGGTACTTGGACAGCCAGGTGTTGCTGAGGTGGTACCTGGTGAAAAAAAGTTTGAAAACCACTTACCTATAGTCGAGATGTCGAGTGGGTCTAACATGATACTGTGAAAGTTCTATGAAAGTTCATAGAAAATACTATGCAAGTTCAATCCATAGTGGATCCAACACATACTGTATTGCTTGGTATTGTGGCCAAACAGCTCAATTTTTGTTTCATCCGACATCACATGGACAAAGATAAGACCTTCTGAAGGAAAGTTCTGTGGTCAGATAAAACAAAAATTGAGCTGTTTGGCCACAATAACCACAAGAAAAGAACCACACTTCATGAATGTTTTTTTGTGACAAACAAGTATGTGCTCCAATCACTCTATCAAAAAAATAAGAGTGGTAGAAATTATTGGACTCAAGACAACCATGACATTATGTTCTTTACAAGTGTACGTAAACCTTTGACCACAACTGTCAGTAGACTCTAAATGGAAGCGCTAAAAAACTACAAAATGTTTGAAGGGGGCTTGAACTGTAGCAGGGCTTTGGCCCCTAAATAAGGCATTCTGAAGGGACAGTCAGGAGGGGGTCTGTAAAACAAACTTTCTCACAGCTGCTGTAGTAGAAGTAAGCACGTTTTAGTCACATTTTGCCCATATTGTTTGTGTATGATTTATTCTTCTATTTATTATATTTTATTCTGGCTTATCTCAATTTTATCAGATTGTGATTTTATAGACTATCCTTTTTATGGTGAACTTTGAGATCATTTTTTAATATATCATCCTATTAAATGTTTATATTGCTGGTGGTGTGGAAGGGGTCTGTGTATGTTTGGGATTGGACTTTTTTCCTGTATGTTTATTGGATGTCCAGATCTTGCTGGCTGCAAAACAAGTTTACAACCTAACCTAACCTAAGTTAATGTTGTAAAGGGGAACATTATCACAATTTCAGAAGGGTTAAAACCAATAAAAATCAGTTCCCAGTGGCTTATTTTACTTTTCAAGTTTTTTTCAAATTTTTACCCATCATGGAATATCCCGAAAAAAGGCTTTAAAGTGCCTGATTTTTGCTATCTGTAAATCCACCCGTCCATTTTCCTGTGACGTCACATAGTGACACCAATACAAACAAACATGGCGGATAGAACAGCAAGATATAGCGACATTAGCTCGGATTTAGACTCGGATTTCAGCGGCTTAAGCGATTCAACAGATTACGCATGTATTGAAAGGGATGGTTGGAGTGTGGAGGCAGATAGCGAAAACGAAATTGAAGAAGAAACTGAAGCTATTGAGCGAATAGCTATTGAAGCTATTCGGCGATAGCCTTGTAACCAACGATTGCATCTTTTGACCATTGGAGCAACTTAAATCCGTCGATTGGTAAGTGTTTGTTTTGCATTAAATGTGGGTGGAGGGAAAGGCTGGATGCAAATATAGCTACAAATGTACATACAGCTAGCCTAAAAATCATGTTAGCAGCAATTAGCTTGCACTCATGCCGTGACCAAATATGTCTGATTAGCACATAAGTCAATAACATCAACAAAACTCACCTTTGTGATTTTGTTTACTTTATCGTTGGAAATGCATCTGCTTTGAGTGTCGCAGGATATCCACACATTATTGCCATTTCTGCCATGTTAGCATCGATTAGCATGCCGGGCTAATCGATGCACACTCCACGTAAGACAACTTGAATCCGTCCCTGATCGTGTTGCACTCTCCGACAACACACCGACGAGGCATGATGTCTCCAAGGTACGGAAAACAGTCGAAAAAACGGAAAATAACAGAGCTGATTTGACTTGTGTGTGTAATGTGTTTGAGAAAATGATGGATTGCTTCCCATTGTGACGTCACGGGTGAAAGGTCATCACTCCGACAGCGAACAATTGAAAGGCGTTTAAATCGCCAAATTCACCCTGTTAGAGTTCAGAAATCGGTTAAAAAAACATATGGTCTTTTTTCTGCAACATCAAGGTATATATTGACGCTTACATAGGTCTGGTGATAATGTTCCCCTTTAAAAGAGCATCAGATTTTGTGTGCTTCTGTCAGGAAGCTACATTACTGACAATAAGTTACATGCACACTCAAACACTTGTTGCTTAGTCTGCATTCATGTAGCACAAAAATATGTCGATTTAGTACTATTAACTGTATATCAACCAGGGGCGGTTCTAGGCATGCTTATATGAGGGGGCAGTCAGAAATGTGAAGGGGGCATCATGTATACACATCATGTTCCAGCACTTTTTTTCCTGTGCTTATAGTAACGATGCTTTTTTCATTGAAATGGGTCTTTGGCTATGTGTCCAACCCCAACCTGGAGTAGTGGATTGCACTTTGTTAGGCCTCTACCTTCAGACCCGTCCAACTTGGGTGTCCCACCTGAAGACTAAGCTCCTGCTGGTATAGCTCTTACGGTCACTGAGGCACGCAAACCCCCTGACCACAATAAGTTGGCAATCCCTCAGGGGGGGAAACATTAACAGCGCTGCCATATTTTCGACAGGGGAAACAGAAGCAGGCGTCTCGCACCACAGAATACTCTAGCCATGGTCGTGTGCGGTACCAGGCAGGATTGAATGATCTTAATGTTGTACCAAATGCACGCTTTGGGTAGCCACCCAGTATTGGCTGGGAGGGTGCGTTGCCATTTAAGTCACTGGGTAGCTGAGCAGGCTGCTTTGGGGGAGCGCTTGTTGGGGGGACGGAGGGAGCTGGTGCAGGAGAAACAGTGCTTGCTAGTGCTAAAGGTGCATTATTGCTAGCTGCTGTCCCTGATGTACTAGCAGTAGCATCATTGCTACTACTACATGCAGGAGCAGGACTAGACTTTTTAAATGCTCTGAAAAATGGATGCATTACAGAGCATTAACTTTCTCTTTGTGAGCTGCTGGAAGCTGGAGCAGAAAATAAGTAAGCTTGAACAACAACAGAAAAAACCTGCTGTGATTACATGAAGAAAAACAACAACAGTACAGGACTACAGCCTGGGGCGGGGCTTTACGTAGGAGTCTGTCAGACACAGGTCACTTGTCTTCAGTTCGTCACATGCAGTGGACTTGGGCCAGGGGCGTTGCCGGACAGATTTCACTGGGGCAAGTGCCCCACTGTTGATCTGCAGTGCCCCAGTAAAAAATTCACCAATAAAAAACAACGCTTCAGAGTTTTAAGTCTACATAATATAGACAACAGTGCACATACTACTTAGTATGGTAATTGATTGCTACTGTATTCACTCCACGAAACAGTGAGCACATGGCTAATTAATATGGTAATTTATTCACGTGTGGATCGAGACTTCGGTTGAGAGAGAGAGAGAGAGAGACAGGGGGGGGGGGGGGGGGGGGGGTGAGAATCACTGCTGAGGTAGGTAACGTTAGCCAACAACAATTTGTTAATTACATTATTTTGATTTTGATTTGCCCGCGACCCCCAAAGGGAATAAGCGGTAGAAATGGATGGATGGATGGATGATTTTGATTTGACTCAAACTGTAACTCCTAGATGGATTTAAGAAAGTGAGTGTAAGTGAAGTCCTAGCTAGCTAGGCAACATCATTGTCTTAAGTTGATGCTAAGTTAGCTAACGTTATTCCTTGTATCAAGACAACATATTAATTTGCTGTACGAGCTGTCGGGCGAATTTCCAATGAACATGAAACATCATGTTGGTTATTGTCTGCTGCTTCTGCATCAATGATGATTTGGAGTAAGCATGTGTGAGTTGAGTGTTTCTCAAATGGTTTATCTTCAGGAAGAAAAACATTTTTCCATATCATCAAGTTGTGAGCCAAATTTTAAAATCATTCAAGTTTATTTCACAGAAAAATACCACAATAGACTTATCTTGTTAATCGGTGTGACTTTGACTAAAATAATTTTGTTTTGTCACAAGAAAAATGACTACAGCTAAAGCATCTGGTTTTGTTTCCAGAAAAAATAGTAACATTTCTGTATTTGTTTTTAGAAAGATGGCTGAAAATATCGGGTTTTGTTGCCCCATTTAGATTTTTTTAAAAATATATTTCCATGTCTGTCCTTAGTCCTCCTCCAACTTGTTAGTCGGTTTGCCTTTTGCTAAAATACTCACTAATAGTCACTAGAAAAATAGCTAAAAATATCTGGTTTTGTTGCCACAATTTGATTTTTTTCTCCCTAAACTTTTTTTTTTCCATGCACACATCTGACTGCGACTCACTGAAAATGACACACAACCCACTTTTATGTCACGACCCAGCAGTTGGGAACCACTGGTCAACTGTATAACAGTTACTGTAATATTTCCATGTCTGTCCAGAGTGATTGACCACTTTGCAAAAATGAAAACGAGACGTTACAGTTTACTTCTCAGAAAATGATTCCCTGAACAGACACACAACAGTTGTTCATTTATTCTACTACTGTGGCTTTATTGTTTTGTGTATATTTTATAGTTTTGTTTATCCGAAATAAGATTAGCCACGTTGCCATAAATGGAAATTAAATAATATACGAGAACCCAGAGATGTAGGGGTGCTTTATTTTTTGTTTTACTTTTGTAGATGTTAAATTTGCAGATGATTACTGCAATATATATTTCAAAAAGATTCATTGCTCTTCCTTTTGGCTTTTACCAGTAGCAGTTTAGAAGTCTGGAGTGCACAAGTAGGTCAAAGGCATTAGTTAATTTCAGCTGGTTCATCAAAGATCCATACAACATAATCTGATATGATTTCATAGTTTAAAGCACTATTTATGTATTTTTTATGATAAATAAGAGCTAAAAATGTTTTTGCTTGCGCGCTTTGCACACTTACATGAATTATTTGTGCCCCAGGTGTGCCCCAGTACAGTATTAGGTCTAGTGACGCATCTGGCTCAGAGCCTCCGCTGTCACTGCTCTCGTCAAGTTGTAAAAAAAAAAAAAAAAAAAAAGAACGCCGTAGCACCGAAAGTCCGCGACGATAAACGTGTTTATGACAGATAAGACTACACAAATACACCCATGCTAACAAGTATATGATAAATGCAGACAACTTTTCCTTTTCTTTTACTTTCATACTGCAACAGTGAGTGGATGTTTACTGAGGGCTGTGGGTGTGTGCGGGTGTGTGTCTGCTGCGCAGCCTGTGGAATGGTGAATACACGCACAGCGGAGGGAGGAATCGGAGGGAAGCCGACACTACTATATCGTGTGTGTCCCTTTTTTTGGCGGATATTTCCGCTTGTGCGGATAATTTTGTCAACTTGTAATGTAGTAATTTTGTGAGTTTATTAAAATTTGCTTTCTCGAATTTTGATTTGAGGGGGCAGGACATTTATTTAAGGGGGCTCTGCCCCCTCTTGCCCCTGCGTAGAGCCGGCCATGATATCAACACTGATGCCATCATAGAACCAAGTTCTAGTACCCATCCCTTGTCAAGTGTACACCTGCTACCAAAGGTGGTGTAGTTAGATGCTAAATTATTAAATCTCTTAGGAAGGGTTTTATGGCGTCCAAACAGTGCCAAAATTCTCACGCATTAAAGACACACTCTGCGGACTTATTTTACGCTTGTGAAAATTCTGTTTATGCTTGCGATGTGTTTCCCTACACATGCAGCATTCCACTTTTGGCACGTTGGGGTGGGCCTTGAATACACTGCCTCTTCAACGCCCGCCCTTTTCTGATTGGCCACTTTATATGCCAGCTGTCTCTTGGTCAGAGCCAATTTGATCAGTTCAGTTCAGTTCAGTTTCAGTTTATTTCGAAAATGCATACGATACGATGTAATGCATCACATATTTCCAGTTGTTTGATTACAGCACCTCCGAAAAGGAGTAGGAAGAAGCTGAGCATATTTAATCCCACCCCTTTTCATACTATAGTAATTTTATTCCATGTCCTTGTTCTCTGTAACAGAAAAGTAAATAAATAAATAATATACCATAGAAAGTAAACATACATCGATCCATTTCCTACCGCTTATTCCCTTTGGGGTTGCAGGTGGGCGCTGGGCCCTATCTCAGCTACAATCGGGTGGAAGGCGGTGTACACCCTGGACAAGTCGCCACCTCATCGCAGGTCCAAGAAAGTAAACACATATTAAATATATTAATCTAAAAAAATTAAAAAAGGGTTCAAAGTGTTCATCATAATGATTGTTCTGTGTTCTTTGAAAAGTCTCTTAAACTGAATCATATTGGTGCTTTGTTTGATTTCTTTGGTTAATCCGTTCCATAATTAAATTCCACATACAGATATGCTAAAGGTTTTAAGTGTTGTAAGAGCATAAAGATATTTTGAATTAGATTTTCCTCTAAAGTTATATTTCTTCTACTTTTTAGAGAATAATTGGTATACATTCTTATGTAGCAGGTTTTTTTAGTTTGCTTTGTACATCATTTGCAAATGCACCACATCGTTGAATTTCAATATTTGTTATTCAATAAATAAAGAGTTTGTATGTTTTCTATATCCAACATTATGTATTATTCTAACTGATCTTTTTTGTAACACTGTTAGTGAATGAAGCGCACATTTGTAGTTGTTTCCCCATATTACTTCACACAATAGCACAGATATGATAACACGAGTGAGTAGTAGAGAATATGAAGTGAGTTTTGGTCTAGAACATATTTTGCTCTATTCATTATTGACTTGTTTCTTGCTACTATATGTTGTATATTTTTTACACGAGGTTTTCAGTTCATTTTGCCCTCTATTATTACACCTAAAAAGGTGTTTTATTTTACCCATTCAATGTCTACTCAGTCTACTTGTATTTGTGTTTGACTTTCCCTTCTACTGTTACAAAATAGCATTATTTTAGTTTTACTGAGATTCAAAGATAGTCTTGTTTTTGTCAAACCATCTTTTTAATTTGTTAATTTCTTTGTTTATTATTTGTTTTAGCTTCTGTGTGTTCTCTCCTGAACAAAACACAGTTGTATCATCGGCAAATGATACTAACTCTAAGTCCTTTGTAACTTTACACGTCATTTGTATAAAGATTGAACAATTTTGGTCCAAGTATTGACCCCTGAGGTACACCACAAGATATTTTCAGCTCTGTGAAAGTGTGTTTGCCTATCTTTACATATCGTTTCAAGACCAACCCTCTGATTGCATACCTTTCTAATTTGTTTATTAAGATGCTATGATTAATACTGTCAAATGCTTTTGTTAAATCCATAAACACTGCAGACGTTTGAGTGAAACTATTACTCTCAAGAGCAGCCTTAGGGCTTAGGAGTAAAGTTTAGACAAAATTGCATTATTCCTTATGAAGTAAAGTGCTTAGAATAAAAATAATGAAATAACACACACATTTGAGACATCAGAACATCCATAAATGAGATAACCTTTGGACCTATTATCCAAAACTAAGTTTTCTTACCTATTAATACCTGTTTATGTATATTTGGGATTTGCATAAGTCCCCAAAACATTTAAATCAAGCTACGAAGGTGTTGCGGCGATATTTATACTGTAAAACAATCTTGCCTTCAGACTTCCTCCAAACAAACTAGAGATGAGCGGTTTGCGGTCGGGCGGTTGACATGACGAAAAAATAGATTTTAATTAGATTCGGGCGGGTGGCGGTTGAACCATCCGGAGATATTTAATATACATGGCTCTGGGATCGGTATCCTTTACCATTCAAAGAGACATCTAAGACCCGTGTCATAAAGCGAAGAAGTCAATAGAAGACGCTATTATTCTCTTGAATGACTACCAGTAGTCACCCAGATAATATGTACTAGTGCGTGCTATGAGGTCATTGGCTTTGTCGCCTTCTACAACAAGTACGATCTGTTTGTCAGTTCATCATGTTGTGTGTGGCTTCCGCGGCAACACGCACACGACTGCAAGGCATACTGGGTGACACAGAGTACACTAATGGTAGTGATATAAACAATTTTAACACTCTTAGTAACACCAATTAAGAACGACAAACACATTTCGGGAGAACATCCTCACAGTAACACAACATAAACGCAACACAACAAATACCCATAATCCTTTGTATTCATGACACTTCCTGACTATACCGTGCGTCGGTAAGGTGGGTGGGGTTTGGTGCGCGGGGGTGTAAAATATATTCAGGATGTGTCATGAATACAAAGGATTATGGGTATTAGTAGTGTTGCGTTTATATTGTGTTACTGTGAGGATGTTCTCCCGAAATGTGTTTGTCAATCCTGTATTGTGTGGCTTCATAGCATGGCGCATATTAATAAGTGTTAAAGTTGTTTATATCACAACCATCAGTGTACTCTGTATCACCCAGTATGCCTTTCAATCTCGTACGTTTGATTGCGGAAGCTGCACGCACATGTTGCTGGACCAACAATCGGTTCGTACATGTTGTTGAAGGTGTCTAAGGCAATTTCTTCACAACACGCCCATATTCTTGTCATCAGGATGAATGCTATTGAAAAGACGCGAGAACGTTAGCAGCTCCAATTGACTTCATTACTTTGTGAAACAAGTTTAAATAGCTCTGTGAGTGGTAAAGTTGGCCAACCTCTGATGTAATTCAGCGGGCGGGTACGGTCCTGATAAAATGATGGTTCGGGTGGATGGCGGGTGGATGACGATTTTGGTGATGCGGATGCGGATGATATAATTGCTTATCCGCACATCTCTAAAACAAACCCTTTGGAATTAGCCCTATTTGTGCTGTTTTTATAGTTATGACGTGAGCATTTATCTCCATATATGTTATGAATACCTGAAATTATTTGCACAAATCCTCCATTGTAGTTTGACGCTGTAGTCAATAGCTCTCTTGTTTTTTTAATACTCTCTTTGTGGGGAGGACTGGCTCGTACATGGACGTGCATCCATCCGCGGTTGCCCTTTTATAATACAAAGTGGCGTACAGTTCTAACTTATCTGTCTGTTGACGTGCTAAAAACTATAACATGGCTGATTGGGAGGAAACACAGTCAAAGTGGAGTCTGAGAGAGTAGAAAAATTGGTTTGAGTGAGTTTTTTCTGTGTTTTGATGTAATAGGTTTGTACAGATACCTCTGTCGACATGCAATACAGCTGTCCACTATCCGATCAGAAAAGGGCTGTTATCTAGTCTTTGAGCACTGATGCCAGGTTGAGAACCAAAACGTCTTCATAAGCGTCCTGGACAGTTAATAATAATATTATTAAATGCCCTAAGAACGCGCTTTACGCCAACATAACAGTCAGCTGAAAGCCCAACAAACCATCCATCCATTCATCCAATTTGAGGAAAACAGAAGACACTCCAAAGCACAAACACTTAAATTGAGCAGATGTTGATACAAGCAAGCAGAGAGCGCAGCATATGTCATGAATATTGTCATAAAACAAAACACTCATCAACAAACTTTGAGAGAGAACACTTTTCCCCTAAAAAAGCACCTTTAGGTTGTACATTTTTCATCTACAGCAAGCTTTAGTTTCCTTTTTACTTCAATACCAACATCATGCTTTAAGACCTGCTGAGTACATTCATACAAATATAAATTGATATGTCTTTTTCCAGCAAGGGTTTAAGAAGTTAATTCAGTCATCAAAACATTTTTTTTTTCAACATGTCCTGTCCGGCAAATCATATTGTTGATATAAACACCCATATCTGCTGTACATATTTACTTTCCAAAAGAGAAGTGTGGCATACTTCTCTTGTTGCCTTATTTGTATTTGACTTTATTAAATGGATTTATATTTAACGTTTGGTGCAGCCGCACCGAAGCAGAATGGGATAGAAAGAAGAAGAAAAAGAAGACTAGGGGGAAATTGCGGGGACAAGAGGGCGATAAGAGAGAGAGACACAAATAACAACAGAACAGCATCAGCAAATACGATATGTAAAAATATGATATGAAAAGTGATCGCAGAGAGCAGTTAGTGAAGAAAATACTAATAACACAGAAATGACAATGAACATTATTGCACTACAAATGGAGCAATAAAAATACCAACAGAAATAGCACTATTGGTATTTAATAATAATAAAAATTACCTCTGATATTACTTCCAATGCAACATACATAGATGTAATGAATACTTAAATTAAAAAAGAAAACTTTTTTTTCCTCTGACAGCAGCATCAGACATGTTCTGATCCCGAAATCAGCCGAGACAAATCTGCTCCCATGCGTCATGTCCGCCGCTCCGTCTCGCTCTTCTGATTCCATCTTTCAGCGAAAGGCCGTCTGTCCTCCAGTTCTTTATCAAGCTAGCATTAGCATTTTTAACGTCAATGTCTTGATAAATGTCTTTTTGTCTCAGCGTACTTGTGTAACGTGCACACTCCTTTACCCCCGATCCTCCAGACCCCTACGGTCCACCCATTTGTGTTCTCTAAGGGTTTAGCATCACATGCTAACCGACTTTGAGCCTCACTGGTCCCGGGAAATGAAGACATCCGGTAGACGAGCACAGAATGACAAGTAGACGGAGGTGAATGAGTCATGAAACTTGTATGATCTTTGCAACACGGGTGTGCAAGGACTCACTAGACGGCGCCCTTCATTCTCTCCCTCATTTAGCAATACACCGGAGCGGGGCCCTTGAGGTCAAACTTGGTCCACGTTATTAGCGTCCAACTACTGATTCAGACTTTTTTTCTACAGAGTGTAGAATAATTAATGACTGACTTAATAGGTACCGTATTTTTCAAGACTATAAGTCACTGTTTTTTTCATAGTTTGGCCAGGGGTGTGACTTATACTCAGGAGCGACTTATGTGTGGAATTATTAACAAATTACCATAAAATATCAAATAATGTTATTTAACTCATTCACGTAAGAGACTAGACGTATACGATTTAATGGGATTTAGCAATTAGGAGTAACAGATTATTTGGTAAACGTATAGCATGTTTTATATGTTATAGTTATTTGAATGATTCTTACCATAATATGTTACGTTAACATAGCAGGCAGCTTCTCAGTTGGTTATTTATGCGTCATATAACGTACACTTATTCAGCCTGTTGTTCACTATTCCTTATCCATTTTAAATTGCCTTTCAAATGTCTATTCTTGGTGTTGGGTTTTATCAAATAAAATTCCCCCAAAAATGCGACTTATACTTATACTCCAGTGCGACTTATATATGTTTTTTTCCTTCTTTATTATGCATTTTCGGCAGGTGCGACTTACTCCAGAGAAACTTGTACTTTGAAAAATACGGTATACAGTTTATACTCTAAATCAGTGATTCTCAAACCGCGGTATAAGAATAACTTGATTAAAGTACAGTGTTTTATTTTCCTATACTCAAACACAGTGTGTAATGTTAAAGTGGCCAAAACCGTTAGAAAACCTCTGCCTTGTTTATAATCAGGCATCCCAGCGGTGTAAAAAAAAAAAGGGGGTCCTTTAGGGGCTCAGCGGGCATCGCGAGATTTCACCATTTCTAAGATGCTTTGAAAGCCATTTCCTAAAATTGAAAGAATGTTTTTTTATCTATTAGATATTATGTACTGAATAACACATCTCTTTTCCATGACTGTACCACAGCATCAATAGTTCATTGTTTTGTTAAGAAAAAATATCATCACCATATCATCCATTTATCCATTTTCTGAAGCTTATTCCCTTTGGGGTCGCGGGGGCCGCTGGTGTCTATGTCAGCTACAAGCGGGCGGAATGCGGTGTACACCCTGGACAAGTCGCCACCTCATTGCAGGGCCAACACAGATAGACAGACAACATTCACACTCACATTCACACACTAGATGCCAATTTAGTGTTGCCAATCAACCTATCCCCAGGTGCATGTCTTTGGAAGTGGGAGGAAGCCGGAGTACCCGGAGGGAACCCACGCATTCACGGGGAGAACATGCAAACTCCACACAGAAAGATCCCAAGCCGGGGACTGAACCCAGGACTACTCAGGACCTTCGTATTGTGAGGCAGACGCACTAACCCCTCTCCCACCGTGAAGCCTATCACCATATCAATACAAGCCATTTCAAAATGTGCAACATCCATTGTTTTTTTCATTTGTTCAATGTTTTGTCTGGTTGGAGAACGTCTCTTCACTACAATGACTACATCACTATAAGGCATATCATGAGTACATGAGTTATGATGGCTATATTTGATAACAAATATTCTCATTGTGAAAACTCAAATATTTTTTTGAATGAGTGAGTTACTTAGTGAGTTACAAGTGTTTGTTGGTTCAATTATAACATGACGCTTTTTTATTCCATGTCATCCTAATAAATTCATGATTATACTATAATGGCAACGGTGATGTGAAGGAGGCAGAATGACTATGATCAAGTCAGTCTTTTGTTTGTTTTCACAAATCTAACAGTGTATAACTAACAGGCCGGAGCATGAAACCAGAAATCTCCTCAAACACTTCCTTCTTTCTTCTCCAATCCGAGATTAGGTCTAATGGTGTGTTCCATTTGTACTAGGAAATCTGAATTTTCAAGTTCCCAGTCGGAATTTCAAGTGAAATTCCCTTCAAGGTCGGATTTCCGACTTGGGAAGTTGGAGCATTCTCACCACCCTCCGAGTTTGTTTCAAAGATGGCTGCTGTAGATGTAAACAATGATATCCGCTTCTATTATAATCGTCTGTTTTTTCTTCATCCAGCGTGTTTGAAGGTTGCAGAAAGAGGGCGTATTCAGACTAGGCAAGCGGAAAAATAGCCATCTTGTGGCCATCTTGATTTCTGACATCGTTACAGGAACGCTCTCAACTCGGCAGTGATGTCATTCCAAGCTCCCACTTCCCACTTCCTAGGTCAATGGAAGCAGAATAAGACAGCAGAAAGCTCGTCATTGCCCTCTGCAGCCCACACTGGGTCATTTCAGGTCATTACACAATATTTCCATCGCTACAATGCAATACTAACCATTAGGGCTGCGACTCTTTGGGTGTCCCACGATTCGATTCAATATCGATTCTTGGGGTCACTATTCCATAATATATCGATTTTTTTCGATTCGATTCTCGATTCAAAAACAATATTTTTCCGATTCAAAACGATTCTGTATTCATTCATCCATCCATCCATTTTCTACCGCTTATTCCCTTTCGGGGTCGCGGGGGGCGCTGGCGCCTATGTCAGCTACAATCGGGCGGAAGGCGGGGTACACCCTGGACGAGTCGCCACCTCATCGCAGGGCCAACACAGATAGACAGACAACATTCACACTCACATTCACACACTAGGGCCAATTTAGTGTTGCCAATCAACCTATCCCCAGGTGCATGTCTTTGGAAGTGGGAGGAAGCCGGAGTACCCGGAGGGAACCCACGCATTCACGGGGAGAACATGCAAACTCCACACAGAAAGATCCCAAGCCTGGATTTGAACCCAGGACTGCAGGAACTTCTTATTGTGAGGCAGACGCACTAACCCCTCTGCCACCGTGAAGCCCTGTAGTCATTCAATACATAGGATTTCAGCAGGATCTACCCCAGTCTGCTGACGTGCTGGCAGAGTAGTAGATTTAAAAAAAAAAAAAAAAAGCTTTTATAATTGTAAAGGACAATGTTTTATCAACTGATTGCAACAATGTAAATTTGTTTTAACTATTAAACGAACCAAAAATATGACTTATTTTATCCTTGTAAAAATATTGGACACAGTGTGTTGTCAAGCTTATGAGATGCAAGTGTAAGCTACTGTGACACTAATGTTCTTTTTTTAATTTTTACAAATGTCTAATGATAAAATCAATGAGGGATTTTTAATCACTGCTATGCTGAAATTATAACTAATATTGATACTGTTGTTGATAATATTTCACTACTTTTGGTTTGTTGATGGATTCTGATGCGTCATCTGTGTTGCTGCTCCTCGATCTTAACGCTGCTTTCGATACCGTCGATCATCATATTTTATTAGATCGTATCAAAACACGCTGAGATCATTATCCATGCGTTTGTTACGTCTCACGTCGACTACTGTAACGTATTATTTTCGGGTCTCCCCATGTCTAGCATTAAAAGATTACAGTTGGTACAAAATGCGGCTGCTAGACTTTTGACAAAAACAAGAAAGTTTGATCACATTACGCCTGTACTGGCTCACCTGCACTGGCTTCCTGTGCACTCAAGATGTGACTTTAAGGTTTTACTACGTACGTATAAAATACTACACGGTCTAGCTCCATCCTATCTTGCCGATTGTATTGTACCATATGTCCCGGCAAGAAATCTGCGTTCAAAGGACTCCGGCTTATTAGTGATTCCCAAAGCCCAAAAAAAGTCTGCGGTCTATAGAGCGTTTTCCGTTCGGGCTCCAGTACTCTGGAATGCCCTCCCGGTAACAGTTCGAGATGCCACCTCAGTAGAAGCATTTAAGTCTCACCTTAAAACTCATTTGTATACTCTAGCCTTTAAATAGACTCCCTTTTTAGACCAGTTGATCTGCCGTTTCTTTTCTTTTTCTTCTATGTCCCACTCTCCCTTGTGGAGGGGGTCCGGTCCGATCCGGTGGCCATGTACTGCTTGCCTGTGTATCGGCTGGGGACATCTCTGCGCTGCTGATCCGCCTCCGCTTGGGATGTTTTCCTGCTGGCTCCGCTGTGAACGGGACTCTCGCTGCTGTGTTGGATCCGCTTTGGACTGGACTCTCGCGACTGTGTTGGATCCATTATGGATTGAACTTTCACAGTATCATGTTAGACCCGCTCGACATCCATTGCTTTCTTCCTCTCCAAGGTTCTCATAGTCATCATTGTCACCGACGTCCCACTGGGTGTGAGTTTTCCTTGCCCTTATGTGGGCCTACCGAGGATGTCGTAGTGGTTTGTGCAGCCCTTTGAGACACTAGTGATTTAGGGCTATATAAGTAAACATTGATTGATTGATTTGTTCTGTATCGTGTTTGTCTTCTCAATTGCTCTGTTTATTGCAGTTCTCAGTGTTGCTGGGTCAGGTTTGGTTTTGGAATTAGATTGCATTGTTATGGTATTGCTTTGTAGTGGTTTGTTGGATTGATAAAAAAAAAAAAAAATTAAATTGATTTTAAAAAAATGAGAATCGATTCTGAATCGCACAACGTATTCGAATTGCTTTTTTCCCACACTCCTACTAACAATGGTGCGCCGGACAGCAGCCGGGTTAACAGTATGACACAGAAATAAAAAAAAAATACCACTTTGTCTACAAAAATAGTGGAATTCAGCTAAATAGAGGGTATCTGGGATCCCTGTATCATGAATATTCAGGTTTACTACGCTTTTTAATGTAGGCCATTATGGTGGCACTTGGATAGCCAAGTTTTTTTTGAGGTGGTATTTTGTGAAAAAAGTTTGAGAACCACTGCTGTAAAGGTGCCAAATGTAATAATTTAATGTCAAATCTTTAGTAAATGGTCGTGATATGTTGGCGTTGATAAATCATGTTCTTTTTGAACATCTTTATGACAGTTTCTCAGCCGGTAAATGCTCATTTCAAAATTAGATTTACAGCCCCGAAATAATGTTATTGTTTCCATTTTGATGCCCCGCCCTCCACCGTTTGACCAATTAGAAAGTCTGTGAGTGTTTTACATCCAGGTTGCCAGTTACGCACCGCCATCTTCGTCTAGCTACTGCCACTGGTAAAGGTACTAAACATGTCAGACCTTAGTAAATCCAAAAGGCGTCGTTACAATTCTCAACTTATTCATGATAAAGCCAGGAACAAAAGTAGGATTTGTATCGGGGATGCCTTTGAAAGATGGAGACGATTGAAGGCGGATACATTTTTTTCATCTGACGCCAAACTAGCTAATTACCTCCTTCATAGGTAAGTAAGGCATTTACGTTTTCTTATAACTTGTAATGAATAGAAATGGACATTTCGTATGTAAACTATATTGTCTAACAAAGCTAGTATGTTTGTGCAAAGAATGCATCCACATATAGGCTAATGGTTTAAATATATGCCCGTTAGCCTGTATGTCGTTGTGTCCTACAACTGACAGGGCAAAATATATTTTCCACAAATAAAACCTATGTGGGTATGGGTAGTGTCAGTGCATATTTGGTTCTCAATATGCTGATACGCTGAGGAAATGAGTTCCAACATTAGCACGACTAATTGCGGTTTCTGGTACTGTATGTGCATTAGGCACATATGGGGTGGTATTTGCTTGACACAACATAATGCTTTACATGTATTGACTTTCTACTTTGTGTATTGACATGGTAGCAGGCTATATGATTTATGCGTAATATGTTTTTTGCGTAATGTGATCCGTGCTGTCCAACTAGACATTTTAGCAGCAACATTTTCCGACTCCTCGGAAAATATTGCTGCGTAACTTTACAAACATATTTGGCTAATCCACATCGGTAAAATGTGGCATAATTACTTAGTAAACAATCTTTCAAGAAGCATTATCAAAAGAAAACTACAGCGTAGGACTCGTTGATTGCCATTTGAAGTTCCTTGGAGTAGGATTCGGATTTGGCTGCGTATCTGACAACCTCAGTCATGGAGAATGGGTGGGGACTACAGAATTTTGACTGTGATTGCAGTACCATTTCTGGCCACATTACTACATATGGCAGATTTAAATGATTGATGTATTATATAATATGTTGAATGTAGGGTTGTACGGTATACCCTCCATCCATCCATTTTCTACCGTTTATTCTCTTTTGGGGTTGCAGGGGGCGCTGGCGCCTGTCTAAGCTACAATCGGGCGAAAGGCGATGTACACCCTGGACAAGTCGCCACCTCATCGCAGGGCCAACACAGATAGACAGACAACATTCACACTCACATTCACACACTAAGGCCAATTTAGTGTTGCCAATCAACCTATCCCCAGGTGCATGTCTTTGGAAGTGGGAGGAAGCCGGAGTACCCGGAGGGAACCCACGCATTCACAGGGAGAACATGCAAACTCCACACAGAAAGATCCCGAGCCTGGGATTGAACCCAAGACTGCAGGACCTTTGTATTGTGAGGCAGACACAGTAACCCACCGTGAAGCCCTGTACGGTATACCGATATTGGTAAAAAAAAGTACCCGTCCCAACATTGCAACACATGCCAATACGAGTTTCTTACAAGTATCATCCCTGCAGAACGAGGAATAGCTAAACATGCTTTACTACACACCGTAGCTCACTTGTGTGTTATTAGCGTTCCTGAATTCAAACGCCATTTGTAGATCATCACCTAACATCCACTGTAATGATACCAAGTACAGGAGCGTATCTAGTCGATACTACTACCATGATTACATTGATATTTTTTAGCATCACAAAATCGTTTTTCGTTTTTTTGAAAATTTCTATTAGGTTTATAAACTCAGGAAATAATTCCCTGGACACATGAGTACTTTGAATATAGCCAATGCATGATCCTGCTACTACGTGATACCTATATTTGTGGTATCATCCAAAACTAATGTCAAGTATCAAACAACTGAAAAATAAGTGATTATTATATATTTTAACATAAGTGTAAATACAACATGTTAAAAAAGAAAGTAAGTAGATATGAACAGTAAATGAACAAGTAGATTATTAATTCATTTTCTACCACTTGTCCTTAATAATGTTGACAAAATATCAGAATGAGAAATGACACAATATGTTACTGCATACATCAGCAGACTAATTAGGAGTCTTTGTTTGTTCACTTACTAATAAAACACAAGTTTTATTGTATGTTCACTATTTTATTTAAGGACAAATTTGAAATAAGAAACTTATGTTTAATATACAGTAAGATTTGTTGTTAAAATTAAGCAAATAATGCAATTTTTTGTGGTCCCCTTTGTTTACATAAGTATCAAAGTATTGAAATACTTTTTGGTACCTCTACCGGTACCAAAATATTGGTATCGGGACAACACTAGTTGAATCAAATTGTTTTTGGCATATCGTGTGTTTTCCACTAGCGCTGTATGACTTTGGAGCATGGTTATCATTATCATGTGCTTTCTCTTCATGCTTTTTGACGACTTAAATAGGGCTGCAACTATTTAAATGTTAACTAATTGACAATTTGGGCTTCATGGTGGTAGAGGGGTTAGTGCGTCTGCCTCACAATACGAAAGTCCTGCAGTCCTGGGTTCAATCCCGGGCTCGGGATCTTTCTGTGTGGAGTTTGCATGTTCTCCCCGTGAATGCGTGGGTTCCCTCCGGGTACTCCGGCTTCCTCCCACCTCCAAAGACATGCACCTGGGGATAGGTTGATTGGCAATACTAAATTGGCCCTAGTGTGTGAATGTGAGTGTGAATGTTGTCTGTCTATCTGTGTTGGCCCTGCGATGAGGTGGCAACTTGTCCAGGGTGTACCCCACCTTCCGCCCGATTGTAGCTGATATAGGCGCCAGCGCCCCCCGCGACCCCAAAAGGGAATAAGCGGTAGAAAATGGAGGGATAATTGACAATTTTAACAATTAGTCGACTATTCAGATTATACCTATCCAGATATGCCCTTTTCAGTCATGGGCTTTTATATTTACCTTAAGATATTTTTAGGCATGTGCTAACGAACTATAAAGTTGACTACTTCATTCAAAATATTTATTTATGAACTGGGCTGCTTATTAGGCTGCTATAAAAATGTCTCTATTAAACTTTGCCAATTTAAAAGCAAGGACAGACAAAGTGCTATTAAAATCCTAGTATAATTTTTTGTTTTGATGAAAAACAAAGGACAGCCAAAACAACATGATGAAAAACAAAACAACATCAAAGCTTCCTCAGAAAGATGAGTCCGTTTTGTGATGTTGTGTTTTAATAGCCGCACACACGTCATGACCCCCCTGGAGGTCAGACATTTTACCGCGACCTGCCTGAACCGAATTACTATTGTGAACTCTTTTATATTAATTTATCTGTACAACACAGTGTACGAGTTATATTTGTTATATAATTTTCTTACTGTCGAATGAGATAAATAAAATGTGCTGCGATAACATCTGCAACAACTTTAAACCAGTTTCCATGTTTACTTTATGAACTCTACTTGTTACATTTCTGTGATTTTCAATACACATACAAAAAATGCAAATGATTTCTTGGGTTGTGCGTTTCCATACAGTAACTTTGAAAATGTATTGTAACTGTAAACGTCAGTCACTTCTCAGCGTTTGGTTCAAATTCAGGACATGAAATGTACTGTATTTTTCGGACTATAAGTCGCGTTTTTTTTCATAGTTTGGCCAGGGGTGCGACTTATACTCAGGAGCGACTTATGTGTGAAATTATTAACACATTACCGTAAAATATCAAATAATATTATTTAGCTCATTCACGTAAGAGAATAGACGTGTAAGATTTCATGGGATTTATCGATTAGGAGTGACAGATTGTTTGGTAAACGTATAGCATGTTCTATATGTTATAGTTATTTGAAAACTCTTACCATAATATGTTACGTTAACATACCAGGCACATATCTGTCATGTCTGTGTGATCATGTTTTGTTTTTTAGACACTCAGTTCCTGTTTTTGCACTTCCTTGTTTGTTTTGTTACCATGACTACCCATTAGTTTTCACGCACCTGTCTCACGTTTTGCACTCGCACACCTGATCATGTCACTGCTTTTTAAGCCGGTCGGTTTCTGTTCTTCGTCCTGGCAACATCACCTTCTACCACCATCTATCACCTTCGATACCTCTATTCACGTCATGCCATGTTACCTCCACTCTGCTTCATGTCATGTTTCACAGTTCCATGCCGATTAATTTTTTGTTTGTAGTTCATAGTTTCTGCCTTTGTGCAAGTCTTTGTTTTCATTAGTCAAGTTTGTTCTCCGCCATTGTGCGCGCCTTTTGTTTGTTCCTGTTTTTTTAGTTATAGTGTTGAAATAAAAATATGTACTCACATTCACGCCTTGCCTGCTCCAACTTTCCTTTGCCTTCTGGAAAAACAAACCCCAAAGTCCACTCCAATCGCGTTGCACCTCGGGAAAACAATCCACGCCCAAGCCCGAGTCTTGACACAGTCTCAGTTGGTTATTTATGCGTCATATAACGTACACTTATTCAGCCTGTTGTTCACTATTCTTTATTTATTTTAAATTGCCTTTCAAATGTCTATTCTTGGTGTTGGGTTTTATCAAATACATTTTCCCCAAAAATGCGACTCCAATGCGACTTATATCTGTTTTTTTCCGTCTTTATTATGCATTTTCAGCAGGTGCGACTTACAATCCAGAGCGACTCATACTTAAAAAAATATGGTAAAGAGTGCTTTTATGGGTGGAATAGAGGAGCTCCTAATTGCTCCATTGTAGGCAAACTTGTATTTAGGTTTACTTACAAGTTAGAATGCATTAAAAAAGAACAACATGTGTTCTTGTCTCTCTTAAAGATTGTGAATTAAAGGCAAAATTTAAGAAAATAAAGTGCGGTTTCCCTTTAAAGAGGGATATTTACTTTGTTTTTGCAGCAGAAAAAACATCTCACAGAGATAGGATGTTGCAAAGGAGTAGCAGAATGGCATAAAAACACACATTGGTCTTTCCTTATTTCCTACACGATGCATCCCTGTCATAAACTCCAGTTCTCTGCATCTTTTAGGTCTGTACATATATTCATGTGTACTTGCTACCTCTACTGGGTAAAACAGGGAGCCTGTTGATCAGATTTAGCTTCGCAGCAGGGGACAGCGTTGTGCGGTTGGGGGAGTGGCCGTGCCAGCAACCTGAGGGTTCCTGATTCAATACCCCCTTTCTACCACCCTAGTCACGTCCGTTGTGTCCTTGAGCAAGACACTTCATCCTTGCTCCTGATGGGTCGTGGTTAGCGCCTTGAATGACAGCTCCCGCCATCAGTGTGTGAATGTGTGTGTGAATGTGGAAATAGGGTCAAAGCCTGAGTGTCTTGAAGGTAAAAAAGCGCTGTGCAAGTATAACCCATTCAAAAATGAATACTAGCTGTGGAGAGACGGAGCCTACGAGCCGACAGCAGGCTCGGACAAACGGTGGTCCTGCCCAAGATGGCGGACAGGAGGCGGAGAATGCAGCGGAGCAGAGAGGCGGGGCACGTCTGGAGTAACAATTATCGTCAAATCCCTACATCTTCTTCTGCAGCATAAAAGGGGAGAAGGAGGAACAATCGGGGCAGAAGTAGGAGAGGAAACCACGGCAAACAACAGACCACGAAGACGACGAGAGCGACCCAGAAGAAGATGTAGGGATTGAGAGCAGGTCTGTAAACTACGCACCTGACTCTGATGGCTGCAGTGTCGCTCCAGGCGTGCCACGCCTCTCTGCTCCGCTGCATGCTCCGCCTCCTGGCCGCCATCTTGGGCAGGACCACCGTTTGTCCGAGCCTGCTGTCGGCTTGTCGGCTCCGTCTCTCCACACTAGCATATAGACACAAATAATAAAAAATTACCCTGCTGCTTGGGACCGTCCTGCTGCTTAGGTCCTTTATTTGAGGAAACAGTGTTAAAAAAAAAAAAAGTTGATCCCAGACTACGTTCCCATGGCGATGGTGCTCAGTCCGGGGACAGGAAAATAAAACTTGTTACCCACGATAAGTACATATACACATGTTGAGTCAAGAGAGAAGAGCTTTTCTTTTCGTGTTCGTTTCCATCAGGAAAAACCTGAGCCATGATGTAACTGACTATTATCGTCAAATTTTTTTTCCAGATTTTTAATTGGGAACTACACTTTTTTTTCTTCCAGTATTTTGCCTTTCGTTCCCAATCATTATGAGAGACAAGAAGACACATTTTTAATTTTTTTTTTTTTTGCATTCTAACATGTAAACATGGTCTCGTTTTTGGTGGCTGGCAATGCAGCTAATGGGAGAAATCAAGAATATCTCTAAGTCATTTTAAAAATGCATTCATAGACCGTCACCAATACTATATTTACATTCAGTAATCCGTATAATAACCACACTGCAGCGACATTATTATCATAAGAGTGAACACTGAGGAACTTTTTTTCTAGCATAGTAACACATCTGCGTGCTACAGGATTAGCAATAAAAGCTAACTAACATGAAACGCGCTTGAATTTGTAATGCACAACACAGTTTGATAAGACACCAATCTGTACTGAGTGAAAAACATGAACAATCATATTACAGTGTCTGTAAAGTATTAGCCAACATTTCATATTTATTTGTACATAGCTAGCCAGACAGTATATGCTGTCTGTATCATGATCAATATAATGTGACTCACTCGCTGGACAGTTGTCTGTATGGTCCAGCCGGCCAGGGATGCTTTTCCGGTTTGTTTGGGTAAGCACTCCATTTATGTCAAAATAGGGAGCCCTCAAATTCCAAATTTTGCAGCTTTGAGTCACTTTCACTTTACTCTCTTGGCTTCTGTCTGCTCCAACGTCTCACTCTTCTTTTGTTCTGGCTTCTAGAAGCAGTAGTTCATTCTCCATATATTTAGATTAAAAATGATAAAGTTGTGAATTTGTCCAAAAATAGTCATCTTCATTGTTTGTTACCAAATCTGCCATGATTTGAAAACACACACAACTTTTTTTTCCGGAAGTGGGAACACACATTTGTCGTCAGAAGTCAGACATGCGCTACTATGGAAATCGAATTGAATGCGATAAGGAACTAGTTCATGCAATGGTTACAATAACCAAAATAGGTTAAATATTGTACATTTTACATATTGTTATGAACGTGTCTGTTATTACATGTTATATATATACTTTCAGTGTGTATAAAAATTGTTGATGGAGGGTTTTGCAGTTGTTTTAGAATGCTCTGAAATCCAACGCAATAAAAGACGCCTTTTCTTGTCTCATAATGATTGTGAATGATAGGCAACATTGAAAAAAAAGTGCAGTTCCCTTTTAAGACCTAACTACTTAAACCCTGACCTTAAGAGAAAAAGACATATCTAAAATAAATGTGTGTACAAAGTCTTAATGGATGATATCGGTATGGAAGTAAAAGGGAGACCTCAGTATTTGCTGGAAATGTGAAAATGTATTAACTGTATCTTGAACTACCGTTGAAAAAGCTATAGTAAGTGTTTGCGTTCAATCGCTCGTAAATCTTTTATAACACAAGCTCTGTAATGACTGATTGGCATTGTAATGCCGGGCTTGTCCCTCCGTGGATGCGTCGACAAGAACACAGCAATGGTAAGTTTAAATGATTTATTAAACTTAACAAAAGCAGGCTACGAACAAAAATACTGGAGCTAACAGACAAAATAAACCAAGGACGCTAGCGTAAAAGCTAGGAATAGAAAACATGAAAACTAAGACTGGCACAAAGGCACACAAAAAAGGAAAAACAATTCATCAGTGTGAGAGCTGGAATAAAACAAAGGTTTAGCGTGAAAAGCTAGCGAGAATATACTTACATGAAGTCAGTCTATACTGTTGCTAGAAGGCAAATTTATGGACCCAGACTGAACAAAGAAAAGAGGAAAGCTTATATAGGGAGAAATCAAGGAGAACCAGGTGTGTGTAGAAAACGAGCAGCAGGTGAAATCAATGTGTAACCATGGTGACGGACTAAACAGGAAGTAAGTGGGTCAGAAGAGAATGAAACAAAGATAGAAAAATAAACATGTGAAGATCTGAGTCACGGATCGCAACAAGCTTGTCTCTTTGCTTGCTTGTTTTGGCCAATTGTCCAAAGAAAAACGCTTGTTTGACTGGTCTTCTTTTGCTCAAAGTGGTAAGGTTGAGGTTTTAGCTGATGTTCTTTCGGTTACATCAGGGGTCGGGAACCTTTTTGGCTGAGAGAGCCATGAAAGCCAAATATTTCAAAATGTACTTCCGTGAGAGCCATATCATATTTTTTAACACCGAATACAACTAAATGCGTGCATTTTTAAGTAAGACCAACATTTTTAGAGTATAATAAGTCTCTTATTCTTTTTAATAACATTGTTATTCTGAAGCTAACCAATAATAAATAAAATGTCATATCTGTTGATCATGTTTTTGTTTGGCCATGTGCTGTTTGTCCTTTGGACTCTTTAAGTTCCTGTTTTTTTCCACTCCCTTGTCTGGTTTCCTTGGTTACTCATTTTGTCCACCTGTCTCTGGTAGACAAAATGCCCGCTCACCTGCTTCCCGAGCACTAATCAGAGGCAGTATTTAAGCTCGTCTTTGCCAATCAGTAGTCCTGTACTGACTTGTTTCATGCCTTGCCATAGTTTAGTGCTTCATGCCATGCCAAGTAAGTTTTGTTTGATTTATGTTCTTGGTCTGTTTATGCGTTAGCTTTGTTCTTTAGCCCAAGTTGTGCCTCCGCTGTGAGCGATTTTTGTTTGTATATTTTTTTAAGTTAAAGTTAAATCATATTTTTACCTAAATGCCATGTCCCGAGTAGTCCGTCTGCCTTCCTGGGAGAACGACCCCGCAGCAAGCTGCAACCCCCCCCATCGTGACATAAAATACTTCTTACCATTAATGCGACTTCTTGAACAGGTGCGGTAATAAACGGATGGATGGATATAAATGCATGAGAATGTTTTATATTTTGCACGTTATTTTTTGCACTGTGATTACCAGCGAAATTATTCATAATTATCGGGTTGAGCAATGTCAGCTAAGATTTATCTGAGAGCCAGATCCAGTCATCAAAAGAGCCACATCTGGCTCTAGAGCCATAGGTTCCCTACCCCTGGGTTACATGAATAAATAGTATATGTTTGTTGATACATGCAACACATGCAGTTACCATAGCAACACAAATGCAACCATGCTGCCCTCTTTAGTGGTGTTTAAGGGTTTTAAACATTAACATAATCAAATCCATCTGTTCTGGCCGAATTTACAGTTCAATACATTAGTGTTGAACTTGAGAAAAAAATATATATTTATTTTTCATAGAATTAAAGTTTAGTTTACTAAATTGCAATTTTAAATTTCCCGGGAGTTTTTTCTTGAAATCTTCGCGTAATGATGACGTGTACGCGTGACGTCACGGCCTGTTAGGAAATATGAGCGCTGCGAACACACACACCTAAAAGTCGTCTGCCTTAACGGCATAATTACACAGTATTTTGGACATCTGTGTTGCTGAATCTTTTGCAATTTGTTCAATTAATATTGAAGAAGTCAAAGTAGAAAGATGGAGTTGGGAAGCTTTAGCCTTTAGCCACACAAACACACGGTGATTCCTTGTTTAAAATTCATAGAGGTGAAACTTTACTATGGATAACAGCGAACACGGATCCCAACCGAATGTCAACCAGCAGGTTTCGGTGAGAAAATTGTGGTATAATGTCGCTTCTTACCGGAGATCAGCTGAGCTTGTGCCACCCATAAAGCTGCCGTTGACTTCCATCAGACACTGGCCTCAAGACACCCGTGGACACACCCTTCCGACTATCAGGTACTGTTAAACTCACTAAAACACTAGCAACACAATAGAAATATAAGGGATTTCCCAAAATTATCCTAGTAAATGTGTCTAAAAACATCTAAATCCGTCCCAATGCAATCGCATTTTTTTTTTCTAGTCCGTCGCTATCAATATCCTCAAACACAAATCTTTCATCCTCGCTCAAATTTATGGGAAAATTTACGTTTTTTTGTTCTGAATAGCTCTTTTTGTTGGAGGCTCCCATTAAAAACAATGTGAAGATGTGAGGAGCCATCAACATGTGACGTCATCGTCTGCGACTTCCGGTAGAGGCAGGGCATTTCTCCAGTTGCAAACTTTATCGTGGATGTTCTCTACTAAATCCTTTCAGCAAAAAGTTGGCAATATCGCAAAATGATCAAGTATGACACATAGAATGGACCTGCTATCCCCGTTTAAATAAGAAAATCTCATTTCAGTAGGCCTTTAAATGGTCTGCTGTGTGTGAAAGGTAGGAAAAGGAACGGTTAACGTTTCCTTGATTAGTTCAACATGGCTGCCAATCAATGGCGGCCTCGTTGCAGGAGGGTAATTTCTCGACACCAGGAGGGAATTAACCATGATTGAACGGAACCGCTTTCGTTTGTTTCAGAAAAATACTAATTACATTCTCACTGTTGTTTGCGTCTTGTTTACCCTGCCTGATGGTCCTGCTGGATTTTTATTTATTTTTTTCCGCCAATTGTTTCGACTTTCTCCCGCCTGCCATTTTGACACGTCGGGACACGGTTGCGGGGCGGCCATGTTTGAGCGAGCCTTTGCTGGAGGTGACATCATGCTTTTGACAGACATTCTTCCCGTTTCCTGCTCGGTTTTCTGGGCTTGTCATTTTGATGTGTCTTTAATCATCACAGTGTCGCCTCAAAGGTGGCTACACCGCCAACATGGCTGCTGCTGCTGCTGCTGCTGCTGCCTGGTAATGTCACACTGTGGCTGTGTTTCAAATGGAATTCTTCCATCAATACACTTCACTTAGTTTACTGTGTGCAGTCGTAGTGAGACAGTGTCGTAAGAATGGCCGTTGCTATATTTACTTTAAAGGCCTACTGAAATGAGATTTTCTTATTTAAACGGGGATAGCAGGTCCATTCTATGTGTCATACTTGATCATTTTGCGATATTGCCATATTTTTGCTGAAAGGATTTAGTAGAGAAAATCCACAATAAAGTTCGCAACTGGAGAAATGCCCTGCCTCTACCGGAAGTCGCAGACGATGATGTCACATGTTTGATGGCTCCTCACATATTAACATTGTTTTTAATGGGAGCCTCCAACCAAAAGAGCTATTTGGACCGAGAAAACGACAATTTCCCTATTAATTTGAGCGAGGATGAAAGATTCATGTTTGAGGATATTGATAGCGACGGACTATAAAAAAAAAAAAAACAATAAAAAAAAAAAAAACAATAAAAAATAAACCCGAATGCAATCACGTTGCATTGACACGGATTCGTATGTTTTTAGAGACATTTACTAGGATAATTCTGGGAAATCCCTTATCTTTCTATTGTGTTGCTAGTGTTTTAGTGAGTTTAATAGTACCTGATAGTCGGAAGTGTACGTCCACGGCCGGGTGTTGACGCGAAGTCGACGGCAGCTGTACGGGAGGCGCAAGCTCAGCTGATCTCCGGTAAGTGGCGACTTTTTAACCACAATTTTCTCACCGAAACCTGCTGGTTGACAAGTAGTCGGGATTCATGTCCGCTGTGATCCATAGCAAAGTTTCAACTCCGTGAATTTTAAACAAGGAATCACTGTGTGTTTGTGTGGCTAAAGGCTAAAGCTTCCCAACTCCATTGTTCTACTTTGACTTCTCCAATATTAATTGAAAGTTTGCAACTGGAGAACAGCCCTGCCTCTACTGGAAGTTGCAGACGATGAGGGCACATGTTTGATGGCTCCTCACATATTCACATTGATTTTAATGGGAGCCTCCAACAAAAAGTGCTATTCGGACCGAGAAAACAACAATTTCCCCATTAATTTGAGCGAAGATGAAAGATTTGTATTTGAGGATATTGATAGCGACGGACTAGAAAAAAAAAAAATGCGATTGCATTGGGACGGATTCCGATGTTTTCAGACACATTTACTAGGATAATTCTGGGAAATCCCTTATTTTTCTATTGTGTTGCTAGTGTTTTAGTGAGTTTAATAGTACCTGATAGTCGGAAGGGTGTCTCCACGGGTGTCTTGAGGCCAGTGTCTGATGGAAGTCGACGGCAGCTTTATGAGCGGCACAAGCTCAGCTGATCTCCGGTAAAAAGCGACTTTTTACCACAATTTTCTCACCGAAACCTGCTGGTTGACAAGTGGTCGGGATTCATGTCCGCTGTGATCCATAGTAAAGTTTCACCTCTGTGAATTTTAAACAAGGAATCACCGTGTGTTTGTGTGGCTAAAGGCTAAAGCTTCCCACTCCGTCTTTCTACTTTGACTTCTCCAATATTAATTGAACAAATTGCAAAAGATTCAGCAACACAGATGTCCAAAATACTGTGTAATTATGCTGTTAAAGCAGAAGACATTTAGCTGTGTGTGTGCGCAGCGCTCATATTCATAACAGCCTGTAACGTCACGCGTACACGTCATCATTACGTGACGTTTTTAAAAAAAAAGTCCCAGTAAATTTCAAATTATAATTTAGTAAACTTAAAAGGCCGTATTGGCATGTGTTGCAATGTTAGTATTTCATCATTGATATATAAACTATCAGACTGCGTGGTGGGTAGTAGTGGGTTTCAGTAGGCCTTTAATGGTGAATTGCAACCTTTCAAGTTAGTCCCTCCCACTTCCACCACATGGCAAAATTGTTGCGTTCGTGTCTGTCTATAAGTGGCATCTTCTGCACGTTACTATGACAGCACTGCAGCGGCGAGCAGATGGCGCGCTCCCTTGATCGCTTTTTCTGTACATTTTAGCTAAAGGCGGCGCTCGTAAAAGGTCCCTCCCACCTTTTGGCGAGCAATGAGGCGCTCGTCGTTCATCCTGCCGCTCAGCTGGCTGCTTCCCGGTGTGAGTGACAGCCTGGTGGGCCGAGCTGACAGCAGGACCGCGATGAGTCTTGGCGGGAAGAAGCTGCTGCCGCGCACGTCCGAAGAGGCGTCGACTTTTGCACTTGTCCTTCGTTCTTGTTTGCGCTCCTGACTCCCCCTGCTGGGGGAACGCCGCTCTACACGTTGCAGGGATGTTAAACGCCGCCATGTCCCAGCGTGTTTGCTAACGTCGCCTAGCATCATAAATCCCTCCTCCTCCTCCCGCCAACGTTCCGCAGTGGATGACACAGGCGCACAAATGACTCCTGCCTCTCTCTCGGTGTTTACAGGCGGGCGCTATCGACCGGCCTTCTTCCACCCTCTTCACTGCAGCCTCATCTCGCCGTCGTCAATAATCAGCAATTGTGAAAGTGTTGTCTTGTGAGCATGTAGTTCTTCACGTAGTTTGGTGTTCTCGTCACTCATGTTGAATAATGTTAGCTGCATTAAATGATAGGATAAGTCATCTTTAGGCTAATCATCTTGCTCAAAACATCAAATGTTTTTTTTCTCTAAGAACCCTGTTGACTTTAAAGGCCTACTGAAATGAGATTTTCTTATTCAAACGGGAATAGCAGGTCCATGTTATGTGTCATACTCGATCATTTTGCGATATTGCCATATTTTTGCTGAAAGGAGTAGAGAACATCCACGATAAAGTTTGCAACTTTCGGTGCTAAGAGAAAAGCCCTGCCTCTACCGGAAGTCGCAGACGATGACGTCACATGTTGATGGCTCCTCACATAGTCACATTGTTTTTAATGGGAGCCTCCAACAAAAAGTGCTATTTGGACCGAGAAAACGACAATTTCCCCATTAATTTGAGCGAGGATGAAAGATTCGTGTTTGAGGATATTGATAGAGACGGACTAGAAAAAAAAAAAAATGCGATTGCATTGGGACGGATTCCGATGTTTTTAGACACATTTACTAGGTTAATTCTGGGAAATCCCTTATCTTTCTTTTGTGTTGCTAGTGTTTTAGTGAGTTTAATAGTACCTGATAGTCGGAGGTGTTTGTCCACGGATGTGTTGACACCAATGTCTCAAGGGAGTCGACGGCCGCTATGGACGGCCCAAGGTCAGCTTTTCTCCGGTAAGAACTGACTTTTTAACCACAATTTTCTCACCGAAACCTGCTGGTTGACATGTGGTCGAGATCCATGTTCGCTTGACCGCGCTGTTATCCATAGTAAAGTTTCACCTCCGGGAATTTTAAACAAGGAATCACCTTGTGTTTGTGTGGCTAAAGGCTAAAGCTTCCCAACTCCATCTTTCTACTTTGACTTCTCCAATATTAATTGAACAAATTGCAAAAGATTCAGCAACACAGATGTCCAAAAAACTGTATAATTATGCCGTTAAAGCAGAGGACTTTTAGCTGTGTGTGTGCGCAGCGCTCATACTTCCTAAAAACCTGTGACGTCTTGCATACACGTCATCATTACACAAGGTTTTCAAGACGAAACTCCCGGGAAATTTAAAATTGTAATTTAGTAAACTAAAAAGGCCGTATTGGCGTGTGTTGCAATGTTAATATTTCATCATTGATATATAAACTATCAGACTGCGTGGTCGGTAGTAGTGGGTTTCAGTAGGCCTTTAAGAAAGCTGGATTTTAAAAATACTTTGACAATATAAAGTAAACACAGTGTAAGCAAAAAGCGACAAAAATCTAAAAAGTGCTGAAGACAAACTCAGTGTCCAAAAGAGCAAATACTTCAGTGTAAGGCAAATGTCAGCAAGTTAAGCCTGCAGGAAGACATCGGGGAAACAATAATAAAAAGTAACAATCAAAACCAGCATGGACAAAAGTTGGAAGCGAGCAGGAAACTAACCATCGAAGAATGAAGTACCGTATTTTTGTGACTATAAGTCGCAGATTTGTTTTATAGTTTGGCCAGGGGTGCGACTTATACTCGGGAGCGACTTATGTGTGAAATTATTCACACATTACCGTAAAATACCAAATAATATTATTTAGCTCATTCACGTAAGAGACTAGACCAGTGGTTCTTAACCTGGGTTCGATCGAACCCTAGGGGTTCGGTAAGTCGGCCTCAGGGGTTTGGCGGAGCCTCCACCGCGGAGGTTTCAAGACCCTATCCGACTCATCGTGTGAATAAAAACATTGTTCTCTCTAATTTTCCATCTGATTTGCAGGTATGTAATTTGTTGTGAATTCATGCACTATGTTGGTTTTGTTCTTTGAACAAGCTAATGTTCATGCACGGTTCATTTTGTGCACCAGTAAAAAAACATATAAATTGTTTTTAATTTGAAAAAAATAATTGTTTTATTTTTCACTAAAGAAGGGTTCAGTGAATGCGCATATGAAACTGGTGGGGTTCGGTACCTCCAACCACGTCAAGAACCACTGGACTAGAAGTATAAGATTTCATGGGATTTAGCGATTAGGAGTGACAGATTGTTTGGTAAACATATAGCATGTTCTATATGTTATAGTTATTTGAATGACTCTTACCATAATATGTTACGTTAACATAGCAGGCACCTTTTCAGTTGGTTATTTATGCGTCATATAACGTACACTTATTCAGCCTGTTGTTCACTATTCCTTATCTATTTTAAATTGCCTTTCAAATGTCTATTCTTGGTGTTGGGTTTTATCAAATAAATTTCCCCCAAAAATGCGACTTATGCATTTTCGGCCGGTGCGACTTATACTCCGAAAAATACGGTAGAGTGAAACCTTGATTTGTGAACTTAATTGGTTCGTTAACAGGGTTCGTATTGGGTTTGTCCCTATTTTGGTACCTGTACTTTTCGATACTTTTCTAAATAAAGGGGACCACATAAAATGGCATCAAAAGGTTTTATTTTAACAAACAATCTTAGGGTACATTAAAAATATGTTTCTAATTGCAATTTTGTCCCTAAATAAAATATTGAACATACATGACCACTTTCATTTCTTTAGCAAGTAAACAAACAGAGGCTCCTAATTAGTCTGCTGACATATGTAATAACATATTTTGTCATTCTATTATTGTGTCAAAATGATTAAAGACAAACTGTAAAAATTGACTATTAATCCACTTGTTCATTTACTGTCAATATCTGCTTTCTTTCTCTTTTAACATGTTCTGTCTACACTTCTGTTAAAATGTAATAATCACTTATTCTTCTGTTGTTTCATACTTTATCGGTTTTGGATGATACCACAAATGTAGGTATCGCTCCGATATCAAGTAGTTGAAGGACCATACATTGGTCATATTTAAAGTCCTCACGTGTCTAGGGACACATTTCCTTAGCTTATAAACATAGTATGAACTTTAAAAAAAGGAAAAACATATTTTATGATGCTAAAAATATTGATGCAATCATAGTAGTATCGACTAGATATGCTCTTGTAGTTGATATCATTACAGTGGATGTCAGTTGTAGATCCACCCATGGCATGTGTTTACATTGTGACTCCTGTGAGCTACGGTGTGTAGTGAACTATGTTTAGCTATTCCTTGTCCTTATAAGAAACTCCCTTTATTTGATGCCATGGAGACGAGGTTTAGTGATTTAAAAGTAGCTAAAACACTGTCGACTGCAGCTGGATGTTAGCCGCTAGCTAGCTAGCCATGTCTTAAAGCACCTCTTCCTGAAGTCTTTTTAGTGCTATGACTTCACCTTTATCCTAAGTTTTTAGACCAAAATGTGTCTATTCTCCCTTTTGTGTCTACACACTGTCTGCTTGTATGTACTCTGTGATTGTGCGCTGCCGAACATGCTCCTCTGCCCATAAAACCAGCAAAGTCATGACGTGACAACGACGCGCCGTCATGCCCATTAAAATTGGCGGGACAGTACTTTTTAGAGTCGGTATAGCACCGAACATGATTCCTTAGTATCACGGAACTATACTATTACGGGTATACGGTACAAGCTAAGTTCATACATAAAAAAGTTTGTACACTGAAGCAATCTTCTTTATAAGAAACAATGTAAAAAAGTCCATATTTTAGTAAAGCTTTGTACACTTTGAACACAATATCAAGATTTACACATCCATCCATCCATCCATTTCCTACCGCTTATTCCCTTTTGGGGTCGCGGGGGGCGCTGGCGCCTATCTCAGCTACAATCGGGCGGAAGGCGGCGTACACCCTGGACAAGTCGCCACCTCATCGCAGGGCCAACACAGATAGACAGACAACATTCACACACACATTCACACACTAGGGCCAATTTAGTGTTGCCAATCAACCTATCCCCAGGTGCATGTCTTTGGAAGTGGGAGGAAGCCGGAGTACCCGGAGGGAACCCACGCATTCACAGGGAGAACATGCAAACTCCACACAGAAAGATCCCGAGCCTGGATTTTAACCCAGGACTGCAGGACCTTCGTATTGTGAGGCAGACGCACTAACCCCTCTGCCACCGTGAAGCAAGATTTACACAGTACTGTATATTAAACAAACATAACAAGGGGGTGATGGATCAACTTTCTATTTAATAACAACAACAACTAGCTGAACTGTCCTCATTTGTACACAAACACACACTAGCCCTGTGGTGTAATCACAGTTTATCACAATACTCCTTAACTTCAACAGCCAGTTTGCCACAATGATTAGCAATAAAAAAAAATAAAAAAAACGTAATCCTCTTTGTGTTCAGCTGAAAAAAAAGGGGGAGGAGGGCAGCGTTGACAGCGCAATGGATACTTCCTGAATGTTTCAAAATAGGGCTGCATTATTTATCGACATTGAGGTTTTAATTAGTTCGATAACGTAACAGTCACGGGGAGTATTTTTCTTTTTTGTCTGCCCTCAGTGGTATTTGAGTTAAAGTATCAATGATTGTCACACACACACTAGGTATGGTGAAATTCGTCCTCTGTATTTTAACCACCCCCTTGTTCACTCCCTGGGAGGTGAGAAGAGCAGTGAGCAGCAGCGGTAGCCACGGCTGGAAATCATTTTGATGATTCAACCCCCAATTCCAACCCTTGATGCTGAGTGCCACATTTTTATAGTCTTTGGTATGACTAAGCCGGGGTTTGAACTCACGACCTACCGACCTCAAGGCGGACACTCTAACCCAGGGGTGTCAAACTCATTTTAGATCAGGGGCCACATTTAGCAATATCTACTCCCAATTGGGACGGACTGTTAAAATCACGGCACGATAACTTAAAAATAAAGACAACTTCAGATTGTTTTCTTTGTTTAAAAATAGAACAAGCACCTTCCAAAATTGTACAAATCATAATGTTGTTTTTTTTATTGTTTTTTTACAATTCGCTGCTGCGGTTAATAGGATTTATACTTTATTTTTATTTTCTGAATAAATTATGTGATAGTGTTGGTATTCATTTTCAATCTATCAAGATAAAAAAAAATCATATCAAAATCCAATCACAGTATGTTTTTTTATGTATTTAGCTAATTTTTCTCAAATGATGTACTAACGTGTTTTTTTTTTACATATGTAGCATCAGTTACAAAGATACTATTGCGACATCCAGTGGACACATTTACAACAGCTGTTTTTTCACCTAAAAATTTCAGGTTAATTTTTTTATTTGGCAAACTCATCCTGCGGGCCGGATAAAAACTGTCCGCGGGCCTGATCCGGCCCTCGGGCCGTACGTTTGACACACCTGCTCTAACCACAAGGCCACTGAGCAGTGAAAGACATGCTCGCCAATCTAATTTGTTAAGCCTGCCGATTCTTCGCCTCTGGCTTCAAACATGGACAAAGAGGTCTCACTCTCAGCGCCTGCCTGTGCTTTTTTAACAGTAGAATTAACTGAACACAGTGAGCTCATCAGTCTTTTACAATCTTTCTCTCAGTGGGCGCACAGCGAGACTGCCAGCTTTACACACACAGGAAGCACGGACAGAAAACCGCTAAGTGTTGCAAAGTAACACAAATTAGGAGGAAAAAAACATGATTACAAAGCCAAATGTCTTGTTGTGGTAATATTTCATCTTCAAATTGAATGGGCAACTGGGGAAAGAAACACTTTAATATGTTTATTATTTATCTAAGTTAAATGTTTGCTTACATAAACGAGAGTCCATTTTATTTTGCGTTTGTTTACTTTCTTACAGTATAATAAAAAAGTTATTTACCTTTTGTTTACAGTACAATGGTAAACCAATTCTTCAGTAATGAGAATTAAAACTTGATATAAATAAATGATAAATGGGTTGTACTTGTATAGCGCTTTTCTACCTTCAAGGTACTCAAAGCGCTTTGACACTACTTCCACATTTACCCATTCACACACTGATGGAGGGAGCTGCCATGCAAGGCGCCAACCAGCACCCATCACGAGCAAGGGTGAAGTGTCTTGCTCAGGACACAACAGATGTGACGAGGTTGGTACTAGGTGGGGATTGAACCAGGGACCCTCGCGTTGCGCACGGCCACTCTCCCACTGCGCCACGCCGTCCCCTTTGATATGGTTTGGACGCAGGATATATGAATCAGATTAAGGCCATGTCTACACTTAGCCAGATAACCCTTTAAATCATGGGTGTGAAACTCTGGCCCATGGGCCAAATTTGGCCCGCCGTGTAATTTAATTTGGCCCTTGAGGTAATATCAAATTAAGATTAGACCTGGCCCGCCGGTATTATACAGGGACGGTGCCGCTGTAACAACGCATTTGCCAACCCTCCCGAATTTCACTGCCCCTCCCGTAAATCTCCCAGGGCAACAATTCTTCCGAATTTCTCCCGATTTCCACTCGGACAACAATATTGGGGACGTGCCTCGAAGGCACTGCCTTTGGCGTCCTCTACAACCTGTTGTCACGTCCGCTTTTCCGCCATAGAAACAACATGCCGGCCCAGTCACATAATATCTGCGGCTTTAACACACACAAATGAATGCAAGGCATACTTGGTCAACAGCCATACAGGTCACACTGAGGGTTGTGATATAAACGACTTTAACACTGTTACAAATATGCGCCACACTGTGAAGCCACACCAAACAAGAATGACAAACACGTTTCGGGAGAACATCTACACCGTAACACACGTAATACCCAGAACCCCTTGCAGCTCTAACTCTTCTGGACGCTACAATATACAACCCTGCTATCACCAAACCCGGCCCGCCCCCCAATTTGTATTTACATTTTATTTGATATGCCATTGATATTTTTAAATTATTATTGATAGGTTGATTTGCAACACTAAGTTGGCCCTTGTGTGCATGTTGTCTCTCTATCTGTGTTGGCCCTGTGATGAGGTCATGACTTGTCCATGGTGTACTCTGCCTACCGCCTGAATGTAACTGAGATAGGCTCCAGCGACCCCAGAAGGGACAAGCGGTAGAAAATGGATGGATAATTGGAAACTCGACTTTGCATGTCACTATAAAGTTATACAAGCCTTACTTGTTCAATATTCAATGCAAAACTTGTTTGGATCCCTATTAAAAGGTTACTTTCTTCAACCTTGGCCCGCGGCTTTGTTCCGTTTTAAATTTTGGCGCTGTCTGTATTTGATTTTGACACCCCTGCCTTAAAATGATAAATGGGTTGTACTTGTATAGCGCTTTTCTACCTTCAAGGTACTCAAAGCGCTTTGACACTATTTCAACATTTACCCATTCACACACACATTCACACACTGATGGAGGGAGCTGCCATGGAAGGCGCTAACCAGCACCCATCAGGAGCAAGGGTGAAGTGTATTGCTCAGGACACAACGGACGTGACAAGGTTGGTACTAGATGGGGATTGAACTAAATTAATCATTATTTAGCCTAAGCCCCGTTTCAGCCACACTAATTAATCAATTAAGGTTCCCCTCCTTGGAAAATTCTTTACACGGGTAAGTGCACCGTGTATTACTTGAATCCCCGGCTCTTAGCTTTGTATGGACTCGTTGATCGTTTACAAACTGAGATCGGAGAGGAAGTGACGCCAAAAAGACCGCGCCCCACACAGGACGTGACGTCTGAAAGAACGCACCACAGCCAGCTTCATAATAAAGCGGCTTCGTAGCTAGGCGCTAACAACTGGAAATATGGAGGCGAGTCATCCAGACATGGCCGTGTTTCTCCTTGGTGTTGTTCACTTGAGTCATATTGCAGTCCACACATATCTTTTATGTGTAACTACCATCATGTTGCAGTCTACACATATATCTTATGTGTGACTGCCATCTACTGGTCACACTTATCATTTCACCATGTACCAAATAAAATAGCTTCAAGGTCGATACGCACAACTAAAATGATTCCGTACATTAGACACACTGGGTTCTAAGACGCACTGTAGAGTTTCGAGAAAATGAAAAAAATTTTAGTGCGCCTTATAGTTCGAAAAATACGGTAATTAATCAAACATGAGAGAAATGGTTGCGGTGAAGATGAGCAGCAATCATGACAACTGATGTCACGGGGGTTATTACAAGTCCGTCTTCTCCCACCCCCCCCACCTCCCACTTAGACCCGCTGTCATACTCTACAAGTTCTGACTGATGTGTACTTGAGGTGTCAAGTCGTGTCTCATCCCGTGAGAAGTTTGATAGGAGCTCGTTAGCGAGCAGCAATCAAACGCTGCTTTAAGAACTTATTAGAAGCCCTTATAACGACGAGACCTTGGAACGTATTCCTTTAAAAATATATAAATGTTACTGCTGCAATCGCATTAACAGTGGAAGCAAAAGTCCCAACTGACCACTGGTGAGGGCCTGCCAGCCATCTTGCCACAAGCATAGCCAGGGGTCACATCCAACCAATATTCATTATACATACACTCACTGGTCATTTCATGAAAAAAATAACTTGGATTTATATTGCGCTTTTCTAGACACTCAAAGCGATCACAGAGAAGTGGGACTCATCATTCATTCACACCTGGTGGTGGTAAGCTACATCAGTAGCCACAGCTGCCCTGGGGTAGACTGACCTGACGGAAGCGTGGCTGCCAGTTTGCGCTTACGGCCCCTCCGACCACCACTTATCAATCATTTATCATTCATTCACCAGTGTTAGCGGCACCGGGGGCAAGGGTGAAGTGTCCTGCCCAAAGACACAACGGCAGCGATTTTTTGGATGTCAATAGGTGGTAAGCGAACCTGCAACCCTCAGGTTTCAGGCCGGCCGCTCTACCCACTACGTTAGGTACCCCAGCTAACAAGATCAAACCAAGAATTATTCTTTTACAAACCCCGTTTCCATATGAGTTGGGAAATTGTGTTAGATGTAAATATAAACAGAATACAATGATTTGCAAATCCTTTTCAACCCATATTCAATTGAATATGCTACAAAGACAACATATTTGACGTTCAAACTCATAAACTTTAATTTTTTTTGCAAATAATCATTAACTTTAGAATTTGATACCACCAACACGTGAGAAAGAAGTTGGGAAAGGTGGCAATAAATACTGATAAAGTTGAGGAATGCTCATCAAACACTTATTTGGAACATCCCACAAGTGGGCAGACAAATTGGGAACAGGTGGGTGCCATGATTGGGTATAGAAACAGCTTCCCAAAAAATACTCGGTCTTTCACAAGAAAGGATGGGGCGAGGTTCACCCCTTTGTCCACAACTGCATGAGCAAATAGTCAAAACAGTTTAAGAACAATGTTTCTCAAAGTGCAACTGCAAGAAATTTAAGGATTTCAACATCTATGGTCCATAATATCATCAAAAGGTTCAAAGAATCTGGAGAAATTACTCCACGTAATGGCCATGGCCGGAAACCAACATTGAATGACCGTGACCTTCGATCCCTCAAACGGCACTGTATCAAAAACCGACATCAATCTCTAAAGGATATCACCACATGGGCTCAGGAATACTTCAGAAAACCACTGTCACTAAATACAGTTTGTTGCTACATGTTTAAGTGCAAGTTAAAGCTCTACTATGCAAAGCGAATGCCATTTATCAACAACATCCTGAAAAGCTGTCGGCTTCTCTGGGCCCGAGATCATTCATGATGGACTGATGCAAAGTGGAAAAGTGTTCTGTGGTCTGACAAGTCCACATTTAAAAATTTTTGGGGAAATATTCGACATCGTGTAATCCGGACCAAAGGGGAAGCGAATTATCCAGACTGTTATCGATGCAAAGTTCAAAAGCCAGCATCTGTGATGGTATGGGGGTGTATTAGTGCCCAAGGCATGGGTAACTTACACATCTGTGAAGGCACCACTATTGCTTAAAGGTACATACCGATTTTGGAACAACATATGCCGCCATCTAAGCTTCGTCTTTTTAATGGACGCCCCTGCTTATTTCAGTAAGACAATGCAAAGCCACATTCAGCACTTGTTACAACAGCGTGGCTTCGTAAAAAAAGAGTGTGGGTGCTTTCCTGGCCCACCTGCAGTAGACCTGTCTCCCATTGAAAATGTGTGGCACATTATGAAGCGTACAATACGATAGCAGAGACCCCGGACTGTTGAACGACTGAAACTCTACATAAAACAAGAATGGGAAAGAATTCCACTTTCAAAGCTTCAACTACTAGTTTCCTCAGTTCCCAAAAATGTATTGAGTGTTGTTAAAAGAAAAGGTGATGTAACATGCCCTTTCCCAACTACTTTGGCACGTGTTGCAGCCGAGAATTTCTAAGTTAATTATTATTTGCAAAAAATAAAAAATAAAGTTCATGAGTTTGAACATCAAATATCTTGTCTTTGTAGTGCAGGCAAATGAATATGGGTTGAAAAGGATTTGCAAATCATTGTATTCTGTTTATATTTACATCTTGCACCATTTCCCATCTTGTATGCAAACGGGGTTTGTAGAAAGATAATAGTGATTGACACTGACAGAGAACTTGTTATCTTTGTAAAGCATTGGACATCATTAGGCGGTGTACTGAATGAAATGGTGCTGCAACCATGATGCGCTCAAGGACGAAGCAGCGTCAGGCCACACCAAGGACGCACTTCACTCCACACAAAGATGACCGTCGCAGTCAAGACGGCAGGACGAAACGCGCAGGTTTGTTGCGAGCACTTGTAGGGATCACACGGTCGTCATGGAGACCCTTGGGGGGCGGTCATGAGTCACGAATGTTCGCTAGAAGCCAGATGGTCGCCATTAAGGGTGGCGTGGGAGGAGCTTTGAATAAGTTGGTTTTTACTTCCTGTCGAGGACAAGCAAAACGCTGCAGAAAAAGCAAAACGCTGCATGAAGATTATCTTTGATTGACAGCGACGTTATTTTTCTTCTGCCGACGAGAACAGTCCAGGCAGAGATGGAGTTCATCCACTGATGTGTGCCATCATTAAACTCTCTAACTTGAGATGCTTGCTGAAAGAAGAAGACATATCCAACATAAATCATGATTTACTCTACATTGATAATATTGTTATTGAAGCAGAAAAGGGACTTGGATAGTTACTGAAGATGTGAAAAATTGAGTTCTTGCTGGCTTGTACATGTGCTCGTGTCAGATTGCTGTCGCCTTGGACTCAAACAAACCGGCTGGCAAGAAGTCAATTGAAAACATAAGAATGAATGTGCTGTTATCCCCTGTGGAAATTGTTTCAGAAATTATTTTGTATAGATTTATTTCAACTTCCTAAGGTAATCCGTTTTAAGGAAAATGTTGTTCAAAGAGACAAAAAATCATAGAGAAAGGTTGCTGCTGTGTTGAACCCGTTGCTGTGCTGTCTATAAAATCAGGTTTATAAATTATCCAGTTGCAATATTTTTGTGTTAGACAGTTTTTTTCTGTAAGTGATATTTCTTACCTACTGAGGTTATTTTCAAACCAGGGAGCTCCAGCAGCTCTGACGAAAGCTGAAGTGTCAGCCGAAACTCTTAAAGGGGAACATTATCACAATTTCAGAAGAATTAAAACCAATAAAAATCAGTTCCCAGTTGCTTATTTTATTTTTCAAAGTTTTTTTCATAATTTTACCCATCCAGGAATATCCCGAAATAAGGCTTTAAAGGGCCTGATTTTCGCTATCTGCGAAGCCACCGTCCATTTTCCTGTGACGGCATCCAGTGATGCCAATACAAACAAGATGGCGGATAGCACAGAAAGATATAGCGACATTACCTCGGATTCAGACTCGGATTTCAGCGGCTTAAGCGATTCAACAGATTACGCATGTATTGAAACGGATGGTTGGCCTATGGAGGCAGATAGTGAAAACGAAATTGAAGAAGAAACTGAAGCTATTGAGCGAATATCCATTGACTCTATTTGGCCATATCTGCCTTAGCATCGCCGGTAAAATGTGCAGACCAAATTATCGGGAGTTTTGCATTGACACTGGAGCAACTTAAATCCATCGATTGGTAAGTGTTTGTTTTGCATTACATTTGGGAAACGCTGGATGCAAATACAGCTACAAATGTACATACAGCTAGCCTAAATAGCATGTTAGCATCGATTAGCTGGCAGTTATGCCACGACCAAATACGTCTTATTAGCACATAAGTCAATAACATCAACAAAACTCACCTTTGTAATTTTGTTGACTTTATCATTGGAAATGCATCTGCTTTGAGTGTCGCAGGGTATCCATTCATCCCTGTGCCATGTCTGTCGTAGCATCGCCGGTAAAATGTGCGGAACAAATGAGGGACTTTCGCATCTCGACACTGGAGCAACTTAAATCTGTCGATTGGTAAGTGTTTGTTTGGCATTAAATGTGGATGAAGGGAAAGGCTGGATGCAAATATAGCTACAAATGAGGCACAACGATGCAATATGTACATGCAGCTAGCCTAAATAGCATGTTAGCATCGATTAGCATGACGTGCTAATCGATGCACATTCTAAGTAAATCAACTTGAATCCGTCCTTGATCGCAATGTTACACCCTCCGACAACACCCAGACGAGGCATGATGTCTCCAAGGTACCGGAAAACAGTCGAAAAAATGGAAAATAGCAGAGCTGATTTGACTTGCTGCATGTAATGTGTTTGAGAAAATGGCGTTGACTACTTATCGCTCCTAGAGCAAATAATAGAAAGGCGTTTATTTCGCCAAAATTCACCCATTTAGAGTTCGGAAATTGGTTAAAAAAATATATGGTCTTTTTTCTGCAACATCAAGGTATATATTGACGCTTACATAGGTCTGGTGATAATGTTCCCTTTTAACATCTTTTACACAGTCCTTTACTGATATTTCTTTCTCCCCATAAAGATATGTACACACATTTAAAATGATATGTTTTATTCCATTTTCCACACTTTGTTCCACTAACTCTGTCTAACAAATGTCTGCCACACTAATTCATCGTTTAAGGTCCCCCTCATCGAACAATTTTTTACACGGGTAAGCGCGCCGTGTACTTCTTGAATCTCCGGCTCTGAGCTCTGTTTGGACTCATTGATCATTTACGAACTGAGTTCGAAGAGGAAGTTTCACCAGAAAGACCGTACCCCAACAGGAAGAGACGTCAGAAAGAACGCGCCACAGCCAGCTTCATAATAAACCGGTTTTGTAACTCGGAGCTAACCACTGGAAATGTGGAGGCGAGTTATCCAGACATGCCCATGTTTCTCCTTCAGTCTGTACGGATGCTTGTGGAAATCCCATCATTCAACCAAATCATTTAATTAAAGTACAATCTTTTGCATTTTGTTGTTAAATTATTGTTTTATATATACAACATTTCATATGGGGCATCATTGTGGAAACATGTGCCTCACAATACAAAGGTCCTAGTTTCAATCCCAGGTTTGGGATCTTTCTGTGTGGAGTTTGCATGTTCTCCCCGTGACTGCGTGGGTTCCCGCCGGATACTCCGGCTTCCTCCCACCTCCAAAGACATGCACCTGGGGATAGGTTGATTGGCAACACTAAATGGTCCCTAGTGTGTGAATGTGAGTGTGAATGTTGTCTGTCTATCTGTGTTGGCCCTGTGATGTGGTGGCGACTTGTCCAGGGTGTACCCTGCCTACCACCCGAATGCAGCTGAGATGGTATCCAGCACCTCCAGCAACCCCAAAAAGGGACAAGCGGTAAAAAATGGATGGATGGATGGAAAATGTAATATGTTATATTTTGCGTATTTTGCGTATGTTATATGATGGGCAACACTAAATTGGCCCTAGTGTGTGAATGTGAGTGTGAATGTTGTCTGTCGATCTGCGTTGGCCCTGCGATGAGGTGGCGACTTGTCTAGGGTGTACCCTACATTCTGCTCGAATGCAGCTGAGATCAACAGCCCCGCGACCCCAAACGGGACAAGCGGGAGGAAATGGATGGATGGATATCATTCCGGGCAGCACGGTGACAGAGGGGTTAGTGCGTCTGCCTCACAATACAAAGGTCCTGAGTAGTCCTGGGTTCAATCCCGGGCTCGGGATCTTTCTGTGTGGAGTTTGCATGTTCTCCCCGTGAATGCGTGGGTTCCCTCCGGGTACTCCGGCTTCCTCCCACTTCCAAAGACATGCACCTGGGGATAGGTTGATTGGCAACACTAAATTGGCCCTAGTGTGTGAATGTGAGTGTGAATGTTGTCTGTCTATCTGTGTTGGCCCTGCGATGATGTGGCGACTTGTCCAGGGTGTACTCCGCCTTCCGCCCGATTGTAGCTGAGATAGGCACCAGCGCCCCCCGCGACCCCTAAGGGAGTAAGCGGTAGAAGATGGATGGATATTATTTACTGCTTTCTTAACCTGCTGCCTAAAAGACAACTGTAAATCCAGCACAACTCACAAATGTTTGCAATCTTGGACTACCCTGAGTTTTGTCTTGTATCTGTACTTGAATACAGATACTGTACATATACAAGTCATGCATACAATCACCTTTTATCAAACATATCAACGTTGTTCCCCTAGGAAAACTGGGTAAAATAGGACACACTGACAAAGCTTTAAATTTTGTAACTATAACAATCTACAAGGTTAATAAAGTTTTCTTCTCTTTCTTCCCTTCCATTTATATGTTTTATTTTGTAATTCAAGTTATGATTATCATTACTATTATCACTATTGTTCATAATAGATTTAATTATTGATATTATTCATTATCAATAGTGCTATTTCTATTGGTATTTTTTATTGCTCCATTTGTTGTGCAATAATGTTTGTCATTTCTGTGTTACTAATAGTTAGTTTAATGAATTTGATTTATATAACCCTTTTCTATCAACTAGATACTCAAAGCGCTCACTCAAAATTCCCACTACTACAAACTACTAACTATTTCTTTGCTGTCACTTTTCGAATCATATTTGTACATATTATTTTTCTGATGCTCTTCTGCTGCTGTTGTTGTTGTAGTCTCTCTGTCTTATCCCCATGTCGTCCCCGTAATTTCCCCCTCTGTCTTCCTTTTTTTCTCTTTCTATCCCCTCCTGCTACAGTCCGGGTGCCCCAAACATTAATATAAATCCATTTCATAAAGTCAAATACTAATAAGGCAACAAGAGAAGTATCCCACACTTCTCTTTTGTAAAGTAAATCTGAACAGCTGATATGGACATCTACTGTACATCAACAATACGATTTGCCTGAGTAGCTGGAGAGGACAAAAATTAAAAAAAAGAATACAGATACTGTACATCTGGATTAATATCAATACTTGATTTTATGCTAGAGAGCATGCACACTGTCTTGAACACATCCATCCATCCATCCATCCATCCACATAAAAGTAATAATGGGAACGTAGCAGCCAACTTGATACCTCACACATAGCAGTTGCAAGGTGCAGCGAGGCTTGCTGCTCTTTTTCAGCATAGACATACAGAGCAGCATCATTTTCTCACATCTAAGAAAGTATATTTGATGGACACATTTCTCCAGTCCAAAGGCAAAACCCAGTAACTCAATTTTGGTCAAAACTGAGCTGATAATAATTTTGGAGTTCCTAGGTGATATGCTTTACATTAGTGTATGCGATATTGTAATTTAATCTGTAAGTAAGCTGTAACGCGCATGGCAGGACCTAGCAACTACCACATAACCGCGTAGATACAACAGAAAAACCTAGTATCTCAAGGGACCAATCGAAGCTTCTTTGTCGGTCGCCTTATTGTCTTTAATGAGACATTTGCACGAATGGGGGCCGACGGTCAACCTGATTATGTGATATTATGGCACGAGGGGATATTTGGAAGATTGGCCCAGGACGTTGCAAGCACCTTCATTAAATGTATTGTTCTTGATTATTCCCCTTGCATACTCTTTTGGGCAGATAACTGTGGAGGTCAAAATAAAAACTGGACGCTGTACACGGCTCTTGCCCAATGTGCAAACGCAGAATGGGGCCCACCCGAGATTGTGATAAAATATCTGGAGAAAGGGCACACGTTTATGAGAGCAGATTCAATTCATGGCTCAATCGGCAAGAAAATGAAAGCTCAAGAAAACGTCTAGACGTTTGTTGACTTTGTAGATCTTTGTAAGACAGCATTAAGATAGATAAGTTTTCCTTTGTTTTCTCAAAATCAGCTAGAAGTGAGTTACTAGGTTTTGCCCTTGGACGGGAGATTTGTGGTAGGTCTTTGATGTACATCAGACCTGGTCAAACTAAGGCCCGGGGGCCACATGCGGCCCGTTGAGCTTTTCAATCCTGCCGGACATTCCCAAACAGTTGTTTTATGTTGCGATCCGCTGCTCGGATCTTCTCAGATTTTTTTTTTTTTCCATTTTTGTATCACTCTCCGTCGTTTGATTCCTTAGTTCCTGTTTAGTCTGTCACCATGGTTACATATTATTTTCACCTGCCTGTTGCTTTCGACGCACACCTCTTTCTATTTTGATTACTGCTTTATACAAGCCTGCCCCTTTTCGTTGTTTTATCTCGGATCTTAATTTGCCACCGTGCAACAGTGACGACTGCTTTAGATGTATATTCTCGCTAGCTTACATGCTACGCCTTTGTTTATTCCTGGCTCTCATGCTAAATGTTTTGTTTTCCCTTTTTCGTGCCTTCGTGCCTAGTATTTGTGTTACCCTTTGTTTTCCTAGCATCCATGCTAGCGCTTTGTGTTTGCCTTTTCTGTTTAGCACCAGTGTTTTGTTTCTAGCCTGTTTTATTACTTTAATAAATCCTTTATTTCTTACCTTTTGCTGTGTTCTTGCCCGGCGCATCCTCGGAGGAACAAATCCACACAGTCTTCACAGTTTTAGATGTTTATGATGGAAAGTGTAGCTGCCATTATGATGTGCAGTGATGTTTTCTAATGACCGGAAGTCTTTAACTATACTAAGTCCTTCAATGCTTGGAATCTGGATGATATTCTAGTTACTATGGTCATCTACTGTAATTAGTTACTATGGTCCTCTAAATAGTTACTATAGTCCTCTAATTACTTACTATGGTCACTATGAGATATCTCAGATTTTAGGCGGGGGTTTTTTTCACTCTTTGTTGCATTTTGGTTGCGTTTCGGTTGATTGTAAAATATGTTTTCTGTATTCAGTGTTTTATCATTCATAGTTAATAATGTGACTCCACATTCTTTATTTTCAGTGTCTCATTCTGTAAAAAAAAAAGAAAATTCTAATTCCTTTCTCTTTCTTATTGTGAGGTTTTGTATTAGTGTTCCTAAAAATAGATATACCGGCCCCCGAGACACACTTTTTTTAAAATCTAAATCTGGCCCCCCGAGTAAAATAATTGCCCAGGCCTGATGTACATACTGAATATTAATAAAGAATTTCACATGTTGTACACAAACTCATTGCTTTCTTGACACCAAATATGATTGCAGCCAGTTTAACACATTTTTCAAAAGATTAAAATTAGTTTGTCAATAAAGTTGTGTAATTTATGGTGTTTGCAACTGGACACGGCGTCATGTCACAAGCAACAATAGTATCAAGATATGTGAATTGGTGCTCAATTGTACGAGCGGAATTCGGTCTCTACCTATTTAAGTATAAAATGTGGTTACCTTACGATCCCTAATCTGCTCACTGCTCGCTGTACATATCCTACGGAGTCAGACCTACACTGTTTCAATGTCCATTTCTCAGTTGATATTGTTGATGACTAGAGTGCTGGTATCAAACAAACCTAACCCTCCCGCCCCAACCCCCTCCACATCCCACCCCCGGGATTGTAAATATTGTAAATTATTAAATGTATATACTCTGATGATTAACTTGTGTGATGACTGTATTATGCTGATAGTATATATTTGTACCATGAATTGATTAACGTGGACCCCGACTTAAACAAGTTGAAAAACTTATTGGGATGTTACCATTTAGTGATCATTTGTAGGGAATATGTACTGTACTGTGCAATCTACTAATAAAAGTCTCAATTAATCAATCAAACTAAATTGTATTTGATTGGAAACCAAACATTGCTGAACAACAGGCTATATTTCAGTTTTCAGGCTGGTTGATTTGAACATGTGTCGTTTCTAAATGATGCATCACATTGTTAAACATGTCCAAAAGGAGTAAGAAGAAGCAACGGCAAGCATTTTTAATTTTCATTAGCACATTGTTTCACTTCTTTAATTAATCGATTCCATAATTTAATTCCACATACTTACATGCTAACGGTTTTAAGTGTTGTAAATGTATGAAAATGTTTGAGGTTACATTTTCCCCTTTTTTTATATTTCTCGTCTTTTGCGAACTCACCAAATCACTGAATTTCAATATTTTTATTTAATAAATAATGGGTTTGTATGTTCTCTATATTCAACATTGTGTTTTATCCCAATTGACCTTTTTATAACACAATTAGTGAATGAAGTGTACTTTTGAAATTATTTTCCCATATTTCTGCACAATAACTCAGATATGGTAACACTAGCGAGCAGTAGAGAATATGGAGTCATCTTTGGTCCAGAACATATTTTGCTTTATTCATAATTTTAATATTTCCAGCCACTTCATGTTGCATTTAGTTTTTCTGAGATTTTCAGTTGATTTTATTATCTCTCCATACCCCCAACATTGTTATATCTTTTTTTTTCTTTTTCAATGTCAGTGTAGTTTGTATTTGTGTCTGACTTTTTCTTCTACGATTACCAAACATTTACCCAGCAGGCAGAAGATATTGATACAACGTTGATTACACATACAGTATGTTTCGTAAATCTGACTTCTAAACAACGTTGCAAAATAGTTGTGTTTGTAAAGTGAGACAACGCTGATGTCTCATGTTGGATCCACTTTGTTGGTTGGACAATGACCAAATTTCATTGGTCAAATCCACGTCACAAACTGACCTTGAAAAAAATATTGTCAAAAAGCACGTTATTTCAACATTCTATTTTTTTTGTAAAATATTGGTTGGGAAATGACCAAAATTCAATGGTCAAATCAACATTAGAACACAATTTATCAACGTTGTTTTAATGTCTTTTTCCTGCTAGGTAGTTTTACTGACATTCAAAGATGGTCTGTTTTTGTCAAACCATTTCTTTCATTTGTTCATTTCTGCTTTTGTTATTTATATTAGCGTCCGTGTCTTCTCTCCTGAACAAAACACTGTTGTGTCATTTGCAAATAATACTTACTTTAGGTTCTTTGTTAATTTACAAATATAGTTTATATGAAGATGAAACAATGTTGGTCCCAGTATTGAACCCTAGGGTGCTTTACATGTTTTTTAATTGCTGTTGACAATTACTCACCTAGCTTCAGGTTTTGCTTCCTGTTAGTTAATTAGCTTCTTATCCAGTTCAGGACCAATCCCCTGATGCCATATCATTCTAACGTTTTAATTAAGACGTGTATAACTGTGTAAAATGCTTTTGAAATGTTACTCCTGTAACCGTATTGGTTCTCTTCAAGTTCTCCGGTTTTCATAATGAATAAGTCCAATTTGTCATTTAATAATTTTTTTGATGATTTTATAAAATTTGGGCAGCAAATGAACAGGTTTGTAGTAGGTAAATTGGTGTTTGTCTTTATTCTTATAACTGGCACAACTTTTGCAATTTTTTTTTTGTTTGGGAATTTGCCTGTTAAAAATGATAGGTTACTGATTTGCATTAGTGCAGGGGTCTGAAAGTCAATTTACCTGGGGACTGCTTGAGGCAGAGTCTGGGTATCCCACAAGAAAATGTTTTTTAGAAAAAAACTACAATTTTCTCATGTCTTTTTTTTTTTTTTATCACAAAATAAGATGAAAAATAAATAAAGAATTAATAAGAAAATAAGTAAATACATGTTTGGGGATGTGGAGTGTATTTTTAATTCCACTTGATGTCACTGTCGTGTTTAGCCAAAGCATGAAGAACGTCTCGACACACGGACAACATCATTTCCGCAATGTGCGTCATTTCCGTTTTTTCATGTTGAGCATCACAGCGGCGGATAACAGCTGGGTTGCAGTCTCCCGTGTTTCTGCGCACGATGTTGATGTCTTTCATGATGACATATGTCATGTTTTGTGATCATGTTTTGTTTAGTTATGTTCTGTTTGGTTAAAACTCCATTTGGTCCTGTTTTTACGCATCGTTGTTTATTTCGTCACCATAACGACCATTAGTTTCACCTGTCTCACGTGTTGGACTCATGCACCTGTTTTCAATCATCACATGACTATTTAAGCCTGTAGTTGCCAGGTAGTCGGCCTGGCGTCATCACTCGTTCTGTGCTCATTCCATGCTATAGTTCCATGCTCTTTCCATGCTTTTCCAAGTAAGTTTTTGTTTATTCATGTCACAATTAGCGAGTCTTTCGTTTCTTGTCCATAGTCTACGTTCAGTGTAAGTTTTGCTCCTTAGCCAAGTTTTTTGTGTCCGCCTTGTGCGTGCCTTTTGTTTACACTTTTAATAGTAATAATTAAAGGCCCACTGAAACCCATTACAACCGACTACATAGTCTGATAGTTTATACATCAATGATGAAATATTAACATTGCAACACATGCCAATACGGCCTTTTTAGTTTACTAAATTGCGAGTTTCTTGTTGAAAATGTCGCGGAATAATGACGTGTACGCGTGACGTCACAGACTGTCAGGAAATATTAGTGCTGCACCACTCGCGGCTAAAAGTCGTCTGCTTTAACCGCATAATTACACAGTATTTTGGACATCTGTGTTGCTGAATCTTTTGCAATTTGTTCAATTAATAATGGAGACTATAAAGAACAATGCTGTTGGTGGAAAGCGGTGGATTGCAACTGTCTTTAGCACCGAGACACAGCCTGTGTTTCTTTGTTTGTTGTGAAGCTTTAACACAGAGCGGTCAAGCGAACATGTTTTCTCGACATCAACCAGCATGTTTTTGGATGGGGAAATTGTGATGTATATCTTACCGGAGAAATCATTGGATTATTCGTCGTCCTGCAAAAGCTGTTTAAAAGGCAGCTGTGAGCTTGGCTCCTCGGCTTCTCTCTGAGGCACTTTGTGTTCACTGCAGCCATCCGACCTCGAGGTATGTCTTTACAATCTTTAAAATCTCCCTAAAACACTATTAAAACAATAAGCAGATAAGGTATCTTCCAGAATTATCCTTGTAAATGTGTCTAATTACATCTGAAACGCTCACACTGCCGCCGCCCGGAGCCGTCGCTTTTTTTAATGTATTTATTGTTTTTATTTTTTTCTAGTCCCTCACTATCAATATCCTAATTCACAAATCTTTCATCCTTGCTCAAATTAATGGGGAAATTGTCGCTTTCTCGGTCCGAATTGCTCTTACTACTGGTGGCTCCCATTATAAACAATGTGAATATGTGTGGAGCCCTGCAACTCGTGACATCACGTGCACATACTTCCGGTAAAGGCAGGGTTTTTTTTATTAGCGACCGAAAGGTGCAAACTTTATCGTCGATTTTCTCTACAAAATCCTTTCAGCAAAAATATGGCAATATCGCGAAATGATCAAGTATGACACTTAGAATGGACCTGCTATTCCCGTTTAAATAAGAAAATCTAATTTCAGTAGGCCTTTAAATCATGTATTTACCTTCACGCCATGTCTGGTCCAATTCTTTTGCATCTCGGGAAAACAATCCACGCAGTAAACTGCCTTAAATCCCACGTTTTGACAGACATAACCACCATGAATTGATTAACGTGCACTCCTACTTAAACAAGTAGAAAAACTTATTTGGGTGTTACCATTTAGTGGTCAATTGTACAGAATGTGTACTGTACTGTGCAATCTACTAATAAAAGTGTCAATCAATCAATCAATGGTATTCGAAGATTGTACAAAGTACCAAGATAGAGAGTGCAAAAAGGCGACTGCTGTTATCCGCCGTGATGTGACTAGGAAAAGAAGCAGAAATGACACCGTGCTAATAAAAGACAAATTAAATAAACTAGAAGTACATATTGTGTTCATCGTGTGCGACAACGCACATTAAATGCTAAAAGCGCGATTCAAATACAAAATAATGTCTCACAAATAACTGGGTGAATCTATAATTGGTCCGGGTTAGTGGGCGATTGTAATTGCTTCCTGCCCGTCTTGGCTGCTTGCCTGTTTGCCTGCTCATCGTGTTTTGTGATTTTCTGCCTGTGCCTTTTTGGTCTATTGGCAATTTAGTTGGGGTTTTTCGAATCATTGTCAGTGTGGACAATAAAGGACTTCTTGCACCCACTGCTCTTGTCCTCTGCACTTTTTGGGCTCCACCACAGTTAGCCACGACATGTACGTACAATGTGCCCCTGGGTAGTCACTTAAAAAAACGTTTTTTTCTGGAAGAGTTGTGAACGCAGCGTGCTGGGACGAATCAATCAATCAATCAATCAATCAATCAATCAATCAATATTTATTTATATAGCCTTATATCACAAGTGTCTCAAAGGGCTGTACAAGCCACAACGACATCTGCGGTAGAGAGCCCACATAAGGGCAAGGAAAAACTCACCCCAGTGGGACGTCCGTGACAGTGACTATAAGAAATCTTGGAGAGGACCGCATATGTGGGCAACCCCACTCCCCCCTGCTCCTGAAGACCGAAAGCATTGGATCTCGAGCGGGTCTAACATGATATTGTGAAAGACCAGTCCATAGTGGATCCAACATAACAGTGAGAGTCCAGTCCATAGTGGATCCAATATAGTAGCGAGAGTCCCGTCCATAGTGGGGCCAGCAGGAGACCATCCCAAGCGGAGACGAATCAGCAGCGCAGAGATGTCCCCGACCAATGCGCAGGAGAGCGGCCCATCCTGGGTCCCGACTCTGGACAGCCAGCACTTCATCCATGGCCACCGAACCTGTGTCCCACCTGCCCCCTCCTCCACAAGGGAGACAGCGGCAGAGGAGAAAAAGAAAAGAAATGGCAGATCAACGGGTCTAAAAAGGGAGTCTATTTAAAGGCTAGAGTATACAAATGAGTTTTAAGATGGGACTTAAATGCTTCTACTGAGGTAGGATCTCGAACTGTTAACGGGAGGGCATTCCAGACTACTGGAGCCCGAATAGAAAATACTCTATAGCCCGCAGACTTTTTGAATGTCCGTGTGTGCCCCCAAAAAATGAGGCACCCAGCCAGGCACAGAAGTAAACTCTCCATGGCAATGCTGCTATAACTTTCACTCAGTGAGAAAGTTTTCTATGTTTTCGTCGAGCCCGGTCGATGTCCCGCCCCCCGAGAGCTATATACTCCACTGTGATTGGTAGGTTTGTTCAGCTCCGCACACAACACTGTGAAGTTGCGCACTAACATTAGTTTATATTAAAGAGTGCTTCGGTTGTCTCGTCATGGGAAAGGCCTCGAAGACGCCAACATCGAGAAAGAGACTCACCTGGTTGTATGTCAAGCTTTGCTCATATCTTGGATTCCATCGACAAGAAGATGATTTGTTTGGATGGCTGCCTCGCATTTGTCGAGGTGCTCCACAAGGATTTCCAGGCCATTTGAATAGAGTTTGGACGTTGGACAACAACAGGTCGTCTCCGTCTCTCTCGCCTAAGAGAACGCTGCTCTTTGGGAGTCCGTGAAATCCCTCAGCGACGGAGTGGCACAACTCACGCGGCCTCCGGGCGAAAAGCATGGGGGACAATATGGAAAAGACAGAAGAAGACCCCGAGGAAACAGTGAAGTCCTTCATGGAACACCAGCCATAAGCTTCCAGCGGACACAATCAGGAACATCACTTTTATAAAAAGCCGGAGAATAGGTGGCAACATTTGAACACTTCAAGCAGAAGGAGCAGGTGAAGAGCTGAAGGGATCCAACTTCTGCAATAAGGACCAGTTCCCCAAGGAGATCTTGGACAGACGGCGTCATATGTTCCAACTTTGTAAGAAGTTTATCGCCGAAGGATGCCACGCAGTCATTGCGGTGGATAAACTTTTTATTAACAGTCAACATTACCGCGATATTGTTTGCAATATACCTGTGCGTCATAATAGCCCTCACGTTAGAGATGCGCGGTATGCGGTATCATCCGCGGAGTCCGCGGATAAACCGCGGTTCAAGCGGGTGACATGACGAAAAAATTGATTTTAATTAGATTCGGGCGGGTGGCGGTTGAACCATTCGGAAATATTTGATATACATGGTTCAGGGATCGGTATCCTTTACCATTCAAAGAGCCATTTAGGACCCGTGTCACAAAGCAAAGAAGACAATAGGGGACGCAAACATTCTCTAGAATGACTGCCGGTAGTCACCCAGTAAATAAGTATTAAGGCGTGCTATGAAGCCATTGACTTTGTCGCCTTCTACAACATGTACGATCTGCTTGTCAGTCCAGCAACATGTTGTGTGTGGCTTCCACTGAGACACGCACACAACTGCAAGGCATACTGGGTGACACGGAGTACACTAATGGTTGTGATATAAAAAAAATTAACACTCTTACTAATATGCGCCACGCTGTGAAGCCACACCAAACAAGAATGACAGACACATTTCGGGAGAACATCCTAACAGTAAAACAAAATAAACGCAACACAACAAATACCCAGAATCCTTTGCATCCAGGACAAATCCTGACTATTTTATTCACCCCGCTTGCAGCAAACACCGCCCTTATTCTTGTCATCAGGATGAACACCATTGGATATTCGCGAGAACGTTAGCGGCTCCCATTGTCTTCTTTACTCTGAGAAACGGGTTTGAATAGCTATTTGAGTGGAAAAGGTGGCCGACCTCTGATGTATTTCAACGGGCGGGTGGCGGGCGGTTGCTGTTCTGATAAAATGTTGGTTTGGGTGGACGGCGGGTGGATGACGACTTTGGTGATGCGGTTGCGTATGATATAATTGCCTATCCGCGCATCCTTACGTATACACCAACCGCTCTCTCTCTCTTTCAGAGAATCATTAACTATGTTTATTATTTTTCTTTCTCGTTTTTCTTTTTGTCTCACCTGTTTTACTTATTTTTGTGTCCACCACTTTTTTCTTTTTTTGTGTCTATTTATTTTTTGTTTTTTTGTTTTTCCATTTCTATTGCTCCATCTGTTATGTGGCCCCTTGTCGTCGTCAGCATTAATTTACACATACTCATAATTCTCTACAAATACATGCACAACAACTATCCAAATTTACTCACTTTGCACTCATAATTATATGCACGACAGGCTCACATTTTGATACAGATATGCATTATTTACACAAAGTATACACATACAGTACATCTACACACTTAGTTACAGGCTAGTTTTGTATGTCCACTAT